>NW_023660981.1:0-5000 GCF_015228065.2 Penaeus monodon
GGACAAATAGCTAAGAACATGAGCCTGGTCTAACCATGTGTGAAGCTCATCACGAAGTGGTACCACATTAAGAGTAATGTAGAAGGCTTTCAGGACCGTAGGTCCAAGATTTTGCAATAGCTAAAGAGAGTGATTTGACTCCTCCACAGCACCGACCTTGCCTTGCATACCCTTGCTGTATAGCGCCACCTTATTTTGTTGCCGCGATTTAATTGCTTGCAAAGCTTTGTGCCCTGTATTACTCTTTACTATACATTTTTTTCCGTATTAGGATAATTTGCTTGATCCTCGGTAACGACCCATCTTGAGCTCAGCCAGACTGAGCAACCTTTACCCCAAGGGAATAAAGGACGCCCACGGGGAGGTTGTGTCTGGGGGGCCTTAGCGTGCCTGTCTTTTTGTGCCATGAGTTGGCCCCATCCTTCTAGGGACTGGTTGGCAGACCATCTCATGACTGCCACTTTAAAAACACCTTAGGAAATTAATAGGCAGGTAGAAGCCCTCCTTTTCGAGGCCCTTTAAGCACCTTGCCCCCGTTCTGTCTAAATTAGCACAGTTCATATAAACCCATGCATGGCAGCCCTGGGAATTGTCATAAATTGTTATATGCTGGAGAGCCCATCTCCTGTGAGGTGGCTCTCCCAGAAGATTTTCACAATTACTGAGGTGGCAGCACACACCTCTTTAAGTTTATACAGGCTTCAAGATTAGCAGCCAACCTGAAAAACTGGCCCCATTCCTCTCGACCGAAGGCCAAAGGAAGTTAAAAAATCAAGACTTTACTCCCGTCCCCTCCCAAAAGAAGGCAAATGCACGGTCGTGGCTAAAAGATCGACAGGACGATCCTCCACGATTTTTGGAGTCCATCAGCCAAGAAGTATCTGCCAAGAAGGGTTTGTCACTGTCCTTGACGTTTACAACCCTCCCGAATCACGAATCATTAAGATTCGTGTTCTGCCCCAGAGGAAGCCCAGAAACTTCTTACTGTGGGATTGTGATGTTTATACATCGGTTCCAACCTAACAATATTGATCCAGAGTGCTTTATTCCCATTGAACAATGCCTTAACTGTTAAACCGGGACGAACAAATAAACACACATGCACACACCACCCCACACACAAAGGCTCCCGTTGCGGTGGCGAAGGTTTACACTTCCCAAATGCTAGGAGAGCACAAATGCTGCAACTGCAAGGGGTCGCACGTTGCAGTTAGCGGATCCTGTCCCAAACGGAAGAAATACTCAAGCAAAACAAATCATTTGGAAAACAAAACCTGCTCCTCATAGCCACAACGCCACACTACCTGCCCAACTAGCATACCAAACGACCTGCATCTACCTCCAGGACAGCTCTACCCCCCCTCCCAATTCAACAACACTTCACACCTAACACAAACCCAAAATACAAGCATCTTACATGTAGCTCTCTTGCTCTAAATACCAATGCTAAGAAATTCATTCAAACACCTACACATGTTACAAGAAAACGAATTCCCCTAGCATTGTTCTCAGAGGACATCTTGGAAGACGACAATTTATACATCCCTGAGTACGCCAAACATCAAAAACCCCACAGCAAACTGAGGTGACAAACACAAACCCAAGCCTCATTGCTCCCCCACAAAGACACCTCGTTTTTGCAACCAGCACCACAACGAAATCCAAAAGAACTGCACAGACACTTAACTACAAAAACACTGAACACCAAATGCAAACAGATCTCACCACCAAACAAGCAAAAGGATAACCCAGTCCTGCACCTCGTCGTCATCATATGGATGACACCATCCTTGATGACGAGAGTAGCGGCTCCGAGATCGACGTCAAAGCCGTTCCCGAAGCCGAGGAAGAGCTCCCTCTTCCCTTGGAGGGAGCCGTTGTCGTGCTCCCTTCTAGGGGGGCGCTTGGGACAACGCGGAAGTATTGGGAATTGGTCCACCGATTCCCAGGACCGTGTCCCCGCTGAACAGGAGTTTTCTTCCTGGAACCCCGCAATCCAGGAAAATCACCCTGAGTGTCTCATCGTTCTCAAAATTTAAGGCGACCTTTTTTGACTTTCAAGCAGTCAGGTTATTCACGCCACCCCAAGGGCCCCATTATCCTTTCCTACTGCCTATATAAATCCAAATTACTCCTAATTTTGCCTCTTGCAGACTTCACAAAATTCAATTATACAAACTCCCATCTTCTTTGCCGGAGATATCAACGCTACCCACACGACACTACACCACAGCACTACCAATGCACACAGTAGGCAACTTCTTTTCTATTCTTGAAATCAAAAGACAAAGGGCCCGACTTCTCACCTACATAGACAAATAGAGGAAAGGGCTGCCCTGATCTCGTTTTCGGGAACAGGCAGCACTTGCCTACCACAACCCCCTACAGCCCGGTCCGAACGTTGGTTCAGACCACATAGCCATCATAATAAAATTTCCACATCACTAATAACTAAACAAGAAAGACGATCTTTCCGGTATAAACAAGCAGACTGGGATCGTTTAAATCCAAATTAATGATCAAAACTTTGAATTTAAATCTTGATGGGCTGGATCCCAAACATAGATGGCATTGGAATTACATCTTCGCTCCATCGCCTCAACTATGCTGAGCACCATCCCCAGGTCTCAGTATAAAGCTTCATAATCATTTCAGCCATCTGAAAGGAAAACGTCTCCTTGACCTGTTTCGAGTCGTTTTAACTCAAATTTAAACAATTAAACCATGTTCGATGGACTTATCGTATTCTAAGAAGACACGTCATCGATAGTCTTGATAACAACCGACAAAAATATTGGACATTTAGTTAAAAAAGTAGAATGCAACAGAGTTCGCAATCCACGGAATTTTGGCAAAAAATTAAACACCTTAAATGTAGTAACTTACCCCCTTCTCCCACCTCATTCATAATAACGTAAAGTTTCAGATCCCGTGGATGTTATTATTTTAAAGAACATGGTCAAGTTTTCTACCTCACCCTCCTCATCCCCTGTTCACTACAGAATTCAAGAAATTGATACCTGGAGTCAAGAGAACAGGGTAGAAATAACCAGAGCCAATTATCCGACTGGATAGGCTGGACGACACCTGCGAACTCATCAGCCCCGCTCTCGTGTGAGGAAGTAAAAGAAGAATAAACAGGTTTTTCCTCGTAAGGCTCAGGCTCCTCACAAGATCGGACGCGACGCCTCTTATTCACCTTTCTTGGCAACCTTAACAAGTTTTGACTCGCTTTACAACGCCTCTCTCCCTACCGCTATTTTCTCTCTCCTTTAAGTCTGCTTTAGTGGTCTCCTCATTCCTAAGCCACAAAAAGTTACCTGTGACTGAATCAAAGAGTTACCGGGACCCTATTGGTTTTACCTCGAGCATTAGGCCAAAATTTCGAAAAATCATAGACAACCCGACTAAGGTGGTGTCTCGAAGACCATAACCTTGCTCTCTAAACACAACATTCGCCTTTCGATCCGCATTGCTCGACGCAGGACGCACTCAGGCATCATCACAAACTACTACACAACAAAAATACGCGACGACTAAAGACGTTCTTGTCACAAAAGATGTCTGGCAAACTGGCCTCAAGTACAACTGTGCACTAAACTTTAACTTCCACCTTTGAATCAAGAAAGGTACTCTGCAGTTGTTCTTGGCCGCAGATTAAAATTAAAATTCTTAAACAAAGTTTCAGGCACCATTTCAATGCACCTGGAGTACCTTAGGGCAGCATACTGGCCAACACTCTAAACCTATACACAAACGACCTACGCACCCCCACACAGACTCACTCACTCCCTCCTGTGCTGACGACTGTACGCACTTAGCTCGACGCAATGCGCTTTCAGGTGTCCGTTCAGCGCATTTATGACGACTGGACACCGTCTCAGATGGGAGCATAAATGGCATATCAAAACTAATGTCGACAAAAACAAAGTCTCTATGTTAAACTTATCTCCTTACGACACACTTCCCTCACAGCTTCGCAGACTACAGCAACCTCTCCAGTCAGATCCCTCTTGTACATCCCTTGGTTTAACCTTTGATACCTACTTACGATACATTTGCATATCAATCAAAGGCCGCTTGGCACGAAAAACCTTACATTCGCTTTATCGATTTAAAGAAAGTGCGGCCCCACGCACGAAGCTGCATCTATACAAAACACGATTAAACCTCTCCTCCAACCACCACTTGTACCTTCCACAAAACCAGTAACCCTAAAAAGTGCAGACTCTAGCTTGTTCGATTAAAGTACTCAGATGGATCTATATGATAGATGGGGGGAGGGGAAGGGAGGGAGGGATCGGGGTTTATTACATCTGAACTCCATCGAGGAAGCTTCTCCTGCTTCATCTGAACTCGAGTGGCTAGGTTGGTCTTAAACAGATCCGACACACCCCGTGCTTAGCACAGACTGCTGATAGAACCTCAACACATCTTTCTTCTGGCTGGAGACCGGGATTTAGTCCATGATTCTTTTTCCTTTGGCATGGAACAAAGAAGTGGATGGCGTTTTTATTAAGCTCAGACCGCTCCTTTGAGCCACCTCCTCCCTTCATTTCACCTTTCCCATTTCCTATCCGTTGTTTTGTTCAGTTTTTGTTTTTGTTTGTGTTTCCGTTTCCTGTTTTTTTTTAAACGTAATTTGTTTTCTTTTGGTTTTGTTGTAACCTTTTCAGAATTCTTAAAATAATTGTTTAACCTCCCCTTTGCAGCCCTCACATCCCCGTTTTTACATACCTTCATCTTGTCACCTGACGCTTCGTGACTGCCATACCCTCCCCCTCACCATCTCATTATCCTTTGCCATAACATGGACCCAACATCCTATAATCCTTACCCACCATCCCATGGTTTCGGTTTCCTGCACGTGACACTTGCTGCTAGTACTCGGCTAGGACCATAAACCTTGTCGTAAGGATTTTTGCGAGCCAAGGAAAGAAGTGCCACGGCCAGTGGCGTTAAATCCAATCGTGACATGGCCGCCAAAGCCGCGCCTCTCC
>NW_023660981.1:15000-18328 GCF_015228065.2 Penaeus monodon
CTCAAATGAAATGAAGGAATAGCATATGTTGTTGTATCATATAAGACTTGGATTTCAATGTGAAATTTACAGGTAAAAGGATCAGAATAATAGATCATGAGAAATAGAATCATATATTAGCAAAATTCCTTACATTAAAATACACTATCAATTTCTTTCCTACCAAGTTATTTTTATAATGATGTGTATCTGAAACTAGAAAATAAACCTCTATTCTCTAGTCTGCTTTTCAGAAAGAAGAAAAAAAGTTTGTAATTACAAATGGAAATAGAAAGAAAGAAAGAAAAAATATGTATATATAATAATAATAATAATAATAATACAGGTGGAAAGGAAGGGGATAACTTTTTGGTACATTCAAATTTAACTGTATGCTAGATCTGCCTGCACCAAAAGTTATTCACAGATAGGACTATGGTCTCAAGTTTCAAACTTATATCTACTGAATTACTAAATCTATTATTGCTGCAGTATGCTTTCAATTATCAATGCATTTCACAGGTGAAGTGAACATCTGCTGTTTCTAACATCAAATTTATTTCTTCTAAACATTTTGCCAAATTAAAACCATACTGTTAGGGCAAGCATGTTTAATATATCATGGTTACTTTTATGACCATCCTTCTGAATAAAGAATGGAATACGTAAAATAATTGCTTATGTCTGAAGTTCAAGGTCCTTTACAACCAATAAACTGGCAGCTGTGCAAAACTTATTTGTACTTTAAAAAGTAAAAAATACAAATTAACTTAATACTAGGTAGAAAAGAAAAATCTCAAGAGATTTTAAGGCCATAATAAAACTTAAGCTGTACAATGTTATTTTCTTTTCCTAGCAGGGAAAATGTTTTACATGTAAAAAGGTACTACCGTTTAAAAAAATCTATAAATTTATTCTTCAAATCAAAACTATACAACTGCCAAGAATTTTGACACAAATTAAATAATTATGCTCGACTTTCGCCAATACTGGGAGTTATAATTGTCTGATTATTAGCTGAACTTTGTTTTCACTTGCTTCTCCAGAGTTCACTTGAGATGCAATTAAGCCTGGGTTGATGTAACAGACTTTGTAGCATTGTATGTTTTGTAGATTCCCCTAATCTATCTGCTAGTTCAAACATTTGTGACCTCAGAGAGATGATGATAAATTGTGCATTTCTGGTTGCGCTCCTGAAAAACACAAACAGCTATTAGGCACTATTTACAAGGCAAGTTAAACATTATATCAGTACATTTATATCAGTGAAAAAGTACAAAAATTATAATAATTCCCTTTAATATAATTGCCAACAATAGACACATCTTAAGTAAAGGGGCAGCATCAATCTCATCCATGACATAGAGTGGTGTTGGTTTGTAGTAATGAAGAGCAAACACCAGAGCTAGTGATGATAATGTTTTTCACCTCCAGACAAATTTTTAATATTTTTCCCAAGATTTCTTTGGTGGTCTTACACTGAAAAGAAATTCACACATTAATACTGTATCTGTTTTACAGAGTATGATAAAATTTAAAACAAACCTTTTTAAAATTAATAATCTGTTCAATAATAGTGACCGTATACAACGTTTGGGGTTTATCAAAAGAATACATCCAGAATTTATAAAAGTTACTTAAAAAATTTCTCATCTCAATGCCATAAATTAAAAATTTAAATAATTTTCACCTCATTTTTTTTTCCCATATGGTAAAATATTTCAGAAGCTGGCAATGCGATGTTATATCACACCAATCACTCTAGAAATAATAGATTTAACACCCAAAGAAATACCCTAAATTCCCATCCCTCCCTTCCCCACAACTGCAGTGAACTCTAAATATTCTATTTTGACTAAGGGTAGAAACTAGTTTTTTCGGTTTAAAGAGCTAAATTGAAACACTAAAAATACTATTGTCTTGGTTTCTCAAATGGTGATAAGTATTTAAATATATAAATAATTGCAAAAAAAATTAATCAGTAGTCCACCCACACCAGGAGCTGATGTATAGGAAGAGAAATGAGTGAACAGAGGGGAATGGGGTATGGAATGGGATGGTTTAGTAATCTCAGGGGGAGGATAGGGTGGGGAGAGAAACCATCCATATACAAAACTGAGGGAAGAAACACCCCAAATAGTTTTTGAAATATGATGGTTAATAAAGCTGGCCATACAAGTATAGTCAACTGACGTGCCCAGATTTTGGGCTTTAAAAATAAATGGGCTATCCTGAAATGCAGACTACAATAAGTGCTGTGAAACTTTGCTCCATTCAATTCATGTTCTTTTCCTCATTTAACCATTGTTGTCAGGATGGCAAGAATACATCCAATGTTCTTTGTGTCTATTGACTATCTTTACACATAGAGGCTCCACCATACTTAATCACCAAGCAGTCAATTAATAGTATACCCGCATACCCTTTTCCTTGATTTTTGGAGATTTATGTTGCTATCAGTATTGTGAAATCAACGTGTATGAACTCTTGATAAGTAAACACCTTGTCCATAACGCAGTTTAACTCTTGATAAGTAAACACCTTGGGCCAAACGCAGTAACAATAAATACTAAGTCTTGTGGGCCCCAAGAACTACCCTGGAGCCCGGGGCCTCTCGTCTCGCGTGACATGGTTGTTCCTGAGTTTTCCTAAAGTAAATTGAAATAAAGTAAAACCCGTAATTACAGATAATTTATTGTGCTTTGCCAGCACTTCAGTGCTCTTTGTTTTGCAGGTGACACAAGGCTACAGTAGGGGTAGTCAGCACCCCACCTCAGACCCGCAGCTCTCTTCTACACCATGGTAGCCCTGTGGGCTTTGACCCGTGGGTAGGGAGGCCCCGTAGTCTGGGGCATCCTTTTGGGTGCCTTTTCTTTTCTAAATTTTTTGCCTTAATGTGGGCTTCCTGAGCCTGCCGGAGTTCCACGTGAACTCCCGTATTCGCTTGGGGGGTGAGCATCGAATTACCGTCCTTTGCCTAGGCCCAAATTCGGCGGTAAGGAAGTGTCCCAAACATAACTTGAGCCCTCTGTTGTACTGGAGAACACAACAAAGCTTCCACCTGGGGGGGTAGAGGACGAAAAAACTTGCCTTACTCTCTTAGCTATTGCTGTTAGGGGATACCAAAAGTTGAGAGTTTTTGATCCCTTCAGGACAACAATTTTGAGCCAAGGGGGTCAGATTTGCGTCAGCTTAAGTGTATTGATAAAGACTCAAGTAAATTTGTTTGCTGTAAATGTGCTGAAGCCCATGACCCATCCAATGTACTAGTCAGATTTCCAAATGTGCTAACTGTGGAGGTCCCTTAATCAATCAGAAAACTGAAGTGGCAGCATCGAAAAGGAATGAG
>NW_023660982.1:0-15000 GCF_015228065.2 Penaeus monodon
ATATATTTATATATAATATGAAAAAATAAAAATTTATAATATTATATAATTTATATTAAATAATAAAATATAATTTTATATTTTTAATATAAATATATAATAAAAAATTATAAGGTAGATATATATATATATGTATATAGTTTTAATATATTAATATATATAATATGTAAAAATATATCATTATTAATATACATTTTTGTATATATTTATTTTATAATATATATATATATATATATATGCTATATATGTATATATATGTATAGATATGTATATATATGTATAGATATGTATATATATAATATATATAAAATACTATATATTATATTTGTGTGTGGTGTGTGCGTTTTTGTGTGTGTGTGTGTGTGTGGTTGTGTGTGTGTGTGGGGCTGTGTGTGTATAGTTGTGTGTGTGTGGTGTGGTGTGTGTGTGTGCGTGTGTGTGTGCGTGTGTGTGTGCGTGTGCGTGTGTGTGTGTGTGTGTGTGTGTGTGTATGTGTATGTGTATGTATGTATATCTATATATACACATATACATACACCATACACATACACATACATATATTCATCCATATATATATACATATACATATCTATATATATACATATATAAATACATATATATATACATATATACATATATGTATATATTTTATATGTATATATGTATGCATGTATGTATGTATGTAAAATATTTTATATATATATACATATATAAAATTATAGCATATAGCATATATATGTATGTATGATTTATATATATATATATATATTCTATATTATGTATTATGATGTTTATATATATAATATAAATTATATATATTATCATATATAAATATATAGTATGTTTATGTATGTTATATATGTGTTATATGTATGTAATATTTATATCATATATATGTGTGTGATGCTATAACAATTATGTATGTTGTATGTATGTATGTTATATATATATATATATTTGGGATATGATATATATATAATTATCATAATTTTATATTATAATATTATATTATATATACCAAAATATATATATATAGATATATACATATATTACACATAATTTTATATATATATAATATATATATATATATATATATATATGTATGTATATTATGTAATACAAAATACATATATATTTCTTTGTAGGTTTTAAAATATATTTTATATATATATATATATTATAATATATATATATGTATATATTTTATATATGTATATATAATATTATATTATATAATATATATAATATATATCTATATATATATATATAAAATATCTATATATATGATGTAATATTCAATATATAGTATATTATATCTAAATATATATGGTATATGTATATGTATATGTATATGTAATATGGTATAAATATATATATATATAATATAATTATATATACATATATATGTGGGGTGTGGTGTGTGTGTGGGTGTGTTGTGTTTTGTGTGTGTGTGTGTGTGTGTGTGTGTGGTGTGAGTTGTTGGTGTCTGTGTAGATATCTGTGTGTGTGTGTGTGTGTGTGTGTGTGTTGTGTGTGTGTGTGTGGGTGTGTGTGGTGTTTTGGTGTGTTATATATAAATGTATATATATGTAAAATATATTTTGTATATTTTGTTTTTATATGTTTATAATAATCATATATATATTTTATATATTATAAAGTATATACGTGTATATTATTATATATGTATATTTTCTACTATATGTATATACATTGTAGGGATGTTATACATATGTTTTGTATTATATACATATGTTGGATCTATAAATATTATACTATATATGCATATGATACCTAAATATATAAAGGATAATTAATATATTATATTTTATATTATATATAATATATATAGTATATATATATTTTTGGGGGACATGTGTATATATTTTTGTATAAAACCCACCCATATACATACCCTTTTTTTTATATATTTATTATATAATATTATATTTTAAAATTCTAAAAATGAATATGGTATTATATGTATAAATTTTAAAGCATAGTATTATGTATATATACATTTATGTATACAATTGTATAATATGTATGTGTATGTGTCCCTATATATATTATTTTAAAATAAATATTAAAATATATATAAAAAAATATTTATGCATATATACATAAATTATGTATGTAGGGAAAAATATGTAATGTATGGATATATTACTATGTATGTATGTATTTTGTATGTTGTTTTATATATATATATATAAAATATATATTATACATATATACATGTTTGGTTAAGGGATGTCTTATAATAATTTTTTTTAAAATTATTTTTTATATAATTATAAAGGATAAAATATTTCCTATGCATGTTGGATGTTATATATAATATGTATAATATATTACCCTATACAAAATTTTATGTTTTGTTTATGTTTATTATATATATATATTTATATATAATTTTAAATATTTTATTTTATTGTTTTTTCTAAATTTTAAAGTATAATGTAATATATGTAAAATATATACATATATAAATATATAAAATATATTATATTATATATATTATTATATATTATATATATACACCAAAAAATTATACACCTATACAAATATATAAAACATTCAAATTTTACAGAATAACAAAAAGATACACATATACAAATATATATATATATATATATATAATATATATTAAAATATATATATTTATATATAAAATTTTATATATATAATTTTTTTATGTGTATATTTTGTTACTTGTAAAATTTTGTATATTTGTATATTTTGTAATTTGTTTATTTTTGTGTTGTCTATTTCTATTATTATTATTATATATTATATTTTCTATCTTTATTCTTATTTTATATAAAAATATATTTATTATTTAAATTTTAAATTTGTTATGTTTATGTTTTTTTTTTTTTTTTTTTTGTTTGTTTTTTTTGTTATGTTTGTTTTGGGTGTGTTCCCGGGATACTATATTTTTGTCCTTTTTTTGGGGTTTTCTTATTAATTGGGTATAATTATTTATTTCTTGTTTTGTTTTGTTTAATTGTATTAATGTTTGTTATTATGCCTCCCCTTCTATGTTTTCTTCTTAATGCCCCCCTCCCCCCCTTTTTTTTTTTTTTTTTTTAAATGGATGTAAAATGTTGTGTTTGTTCCCTTTTTGTTTGGGTTTTTTGTATTTGTGGGGTTTTTGTATTCCTTGTTATTTTTTTTTTTTTTTTTTTTTTTTTATTCCCACCCCCCCCCCCCCCCCCCTTCCCCCGTCCCTTCCCCCCCACCTTTTTTCCCCCCCTTTTTCTTTTTCTTTTTATCTTATTTTCTATATTTTTTTTTTTATTTTTATTCCCCTTCCCTTCCCCCCCTTTATTATTTTCCCCCCCTTCCCCCCCTTCCCCCTTTTTATTTTCCCTTATGTTTTCCCTTTTTTCCCCCCCATGTCTTTATACCCTTTGTCCCTTTCTATTGGGCTTTCCCCATTGTCCTTAACCTTTGTCTTTCCCCCTATGTCTTTACCTTTGTCCCTTTTATTTTTTTTGTTTTGTGTATTATTTTTTTTTTTTTTTTTTTTATTGCTGGGTGGAAAAATGCAATGCCCCCCTTGTTTTTATAAATAACAAACCCCCCCCTACGAAAGGGCTCAAAAATGGTCCTGTTTTTTTCGATATCAAAAACCGCCCCTTTCATTATTCCCCTTTTTTAGGCCGGTTCGATCCTGGGCTGGGGGGGTTTTTTTTTTTGCGGTTTTTTAAAATTTTATGCTTTTATTATTTATTTATTATATTTTTTTTTTTTTTTTTTTTTTTTGTAAATTAAAATTTTATTTTTTTTTATTTGTTTTTTTTTTTTTTTTTTATTTGTTTTTTTTTTTTTTTTTTTTTTAAAATATTTTTTGTTTTTTTTTTTTGCCCTTTTTTTTATTTTTTTATTTTTTTTATTCTTTGCCCCTTTGTTTTTTTTTTTATTTTTATTTATGCAAAAATATATATTAAAATAAAAGATTAATTATGCAAAAAAATATATAAAATATATATATATATATCTATATATATATATATTATATTTATATATAAAATATTTCATTAATTTATTATATATATATTAAATATTATCAATTTATATTAAAAAATATTTTAAATTTAAAATTTTTTATATATTTCTTTTTATTCTTTTTATAATATTCTTTTTATATATATTTTTTTTTTTTTTTTTTATCCCCCCTTATTCTTTTTTTTTTTTCTTTTATAATATTTTAAAATTATTTTTATTTTTAAATTATATTTTTTTTATTTTATTTATTTTTTACTTTTTTTTTGTCCCCCTTTTAAAATTTTTCTTTTCTTTTACCTATATTTGTTTTTCTTTTTTTTTTTTTTCTTCTTCCCTTTCTTTCCCCTTTTTCTCTTGTCCCTCTATCTCTATTCTAACTCTTATCTCTTTTATTCTATATCTTTCCCCTTTATCTTTTCCCCTTTTTTCCTTTTTTTCTTTCTTTTTTATCTCTTTTATAATTTTCTTGTTTTTTTCTTTTCTGTTTTTTTTTCCCCTTTTTCTTGTATCCCCCCCATCTTATTTTTTCTCTTCTTCTCTTTTTCTTTTTTTTCCTCTTTATTTTCTTAATTTGTAATTTTTATCTCCCTTATCCTATTTTTCTCTCTTTCTTTTTTATTGTTTTTTTTCTTCCTTCTCTTTCCCCCTTCTCCTCTTTTTCTCTCTCCCCTTTCTTTTTTTTCTTCTATTCTTATTTCTTATTTCTTCTTTTCTTTTTTTCTTTTCTTAAATTTTATTATTCCCCCTTTTATTACTCTCTCCCATCTTATCATTTTTTCTTTTTTTTTTCTACTCTTTTTAACTTTGTTATTCTTTTTTTCTTTTCTTTTTGTCCCCCCCTTTTCTCTTCTCTTTCTTTTTCCCCGATCATCTGTTTTTTTTTTCTTTTTTAATCCTTTTTATGTCCCCCCCCTATTTTTCTCTCTCTTTTTTGTTTTTTTTTTTTAAACTCATTTATTTTTTTTTCTTTAGTTTTTTTTTCCCCTTCCTTGTCCCCCCTTTCTCCTTTTCAAAATTTCTCTGTTTATCTTTTATTTCTCTTCCTTTATTGCCCCCTTTTCTTGTTTTTTTTATTTTTATTTTTTTTTTTGTTTCTATCTTTGTCAATCCCCTTCTGTTTTTATTTGTTATAAAATTTATTTTTTTTTTCTACTCCTTTTTATTTTTTTTGTCCCCCTTTTCTTTCTCTTTCTTTTTTTTTTTCTTCTGTTTTTCTTTTTTTTGTTTAATCTTTGTAAATTTTTCTTTCTTTTTCTTTTTCTTTATATTTTTTTTCTGTAAATTTTTTCTTGTAAAAAAATTTTAATGTTTTTTCTTTCTTTTTTTTTTTTTTGTCCCTTCTATTCTTCTTTTTTTTATCTTTTTTCCCCCCCTTTTTTTTCTTTTTTATTCTCTTTTTCTTTATTTCGTTTTTTTTTCTCTTTTTCCCAAAATTCCCCTTTTTTTTTTTCTTTTTATTTTTTCTTTCTTTTCCCCTCTTTCCCCTCTTTTTCTTAATTTTTTTTTTTCTTTTTTTTTTCCCCTTTTTTCTTTTAATATTCTTTTTTTAACTTCCCTTTTCTCTCCTCCTTATTCCCCTTTTTAAAATTTATTTTTTTTTTCTTTCTTATTTGTCCCCCCCTTTTTTCCCCCCTTCCCCCCCTTTTTCTTTCTCTTTTTTATCTTCTTTATTTCTTTGTCCCTATCTTTTTATTCCCTTTTCCTTTTTCTTCTTTTTATCCCCTAAATCGTTTTCTTTCCCCTCTCTCATTTTTAAAAATATATTTATATTAAACCCCTTCCCTAATTTTTCTTTCTTCTATTTTATCTAAAATTTATTTTTTGTAAATATTTCTACTCCCTTCCTACTTCTATTTGTATTCATTTTTTATTTTATTTCTTTTCTTTATTTTCCCCTTCCCCCATTTATTTTTTTCCCCTTATTTTTTATTTTATATTAATCTTGTCCCCTATATTTTTTCCCCCTTCCCCCTCTTTATTCTTTTTTTTTTCTTCTTTTTCTTCTATTTTTTTTTTTTTTGTTTTTCCCCCCTTTTTTCTTTTTCTTTCCCCGGGGGTTTCCCGCTTAATTGTATTTTCCCTGGTTTTGGGTTTCTCTTGGAGTGGTACGTGGTATGTACATATATTATATTATTATATATATTATATATGTTTTACATTTAATAAAATATATATATTTATATCTCCCCTTTATATATTATATTAAAATATGTTTTTAACATTATTTATTTATTTTATTTATTTTTTTTATTTTTTTTTATGTTTTTCCATTTTTTTTATTTTTTTATATCTTTTCTATATAATTTTCTTTTAAATTTTTTTTTCCCCCTTTTCCTTTTTTTATATTAATTTATCTTTATTTTATTTTTTATAAATTTATTATGTCCTCCCCCCTACTCCCCTCCCAAAAGCCTCCCAACCTGAAAAAACAATTTATGCTTAACCTACCTTTTAAAAAAAAGAAAATATATGTACAACCTTATTAATTTTATATATAAACTATATATAATTTATCTATTTATATATATATTATATAAAATAATTGATATATATATGGGATACCTGAAAATTTTATTATATCCGGGTTGATTATCTTATATTTTATCTTATTATATTAATATATTATATTTTATTTCTATATATGTGTTTTACCCTTGTTTTAACTAATGGGGTTTTCCCCATATATATAAATATATTACATTTTTAATACATATTATACATATACCCTACATAATGTATACCTTTTTTTTTTTTCAAAAAAAAAAATATATATATATATATTTAATAATTTTATTTATATAAAATAAAATTATATTTTATATTATATGTTTTTCCCCCACCCACACACACACACACACACATATATTTTATATATATTTATAATTTTATATATAAATATTTTTGTTTTTGTGTTTACATATCTGTTGTATACATATAATGTGTTACATATATTTTTTATTATATTTTTATGTATCTATATTCACAAAATTTTTATTTTTGTTAAACATATATTTTTGTGTGTGTGGGGGTGTGTGTTGTGTGTGGGGTTTTTGTGTTTTGGTGTGTGTGTGTGTGTGTGTGTGTGTGTGTGTGTGTATGTGTGGGGTTGTTGGGGTATTTTGTGTTGTGTGGTTTTGTGGTTTTTTGTGTGTGTGGTGTGTGTGTGTGTTGTGTTGTGTGTGTTGTGTGTGTGTGTGTGGTTTTTGTGTGTGTTTTTGTGTGTTGTGTATGTGCATGTGTGTGTATGTATAAAGTGTGTTTGTTGGGTTTTTTTTTGTGTTTGGGGTTTTGTATGTGTTGTGTAAAGTGTGTGTGCTTAAGGGGGTTGTGTTTTGTGGTGTGTTTTTGTGTGTGTTGGTGTGTGTGTTATGGGGTGGGGTGGTTTATGTGTGTGTGTATGTGGGGTGTTTTGTGTGTGTTTTTGGGGTGTGGTTTTTGTTTTGGGTTTTGGGTTTTGGGGTTTTTTATGGTGTGTTGGGGTGTGTTGTGTGTGGGGTTGTGTGTTTTGGGGGTTGTGTGTGTGTTTGTTGTGTTGTGTGTTGTGTGTGTGGGTTTTTGGGGTGTGTGTTTTGTGTGTGGGGTTGGTGTGTGTGTGGGTTTTGGGGTTTTGTGTGTGTTGTGTGTGGTTTTGTAGGGGTTTTATGGGGGTTGGGGTATGTGTTTGTATGTGTGTGTGTTGGTTTTGTTTTGTTTTGTGTGTGTGTTGTGCCTGTGTATGTTTTTATGTGTTTGTGTCTGTAAAATTTGGGTCTGTGGGATTTTTGTGGAGTGAGGTTTTGAGTGTTTTGGGTTTTTTAAAATAATCCCATCTATCTATCTATATATATATTAATATATATTATATATATATTTTTTTTATAAAGTAATGATAGATGTAGAAAGAGTTAAAATATAGAAGAATTTGATGATAATAGATATGTATATACATAAATATAGATATGTACATATGTATGTATCCATATGCACTATAATATTGTACATGTATATTTACATGTACATGTATTGTAAAATGTTGCGAAAGTGAATGTGAAAGTAATGGGGGAAGTGGGGTTTGTGGGGGTGTGCATCATATAAAATATAAAATATATATATATATATATATATATATATATAAATGTATATATAATATATTATTTTAATTTTATTTATATATAATTCAAACTATATAAATTTTATATATATATATATTAATATACAATTATATAATATTGTTATTTATATTTATTATTATATTTTCCCTTTTATTTCCCCTTATTTTATTATTTATTATATATTTATATATAATCCCCCTATATTTCCCCCCTTTTTATATTATAAAAATTTTTTTCCCCTTATATTATCATATATCAAAAATATTATATATAAAACATTATATATATTTTTACCCTTTTATACATATATAATTTTAAAATATATATATTTTTTTTAAAATTTTAAAAAAAAAACAAATTAAATTTCCCTATATACATATATATATATATATATACATATATTATTTACATTATACATATATAAAATTTAAAATATTTAATTTTATATTTTTTATATAAAATATATAATATATCATATAAAATTTTATATAATATAAACTATATTATATACATTAATATTAAAATATAATCTATATATAGTAGTATTATATATTCCCTCCCAATATATATATATATCCCCTTTTTATTTGGGTTTTATAATATATATATATATATAATAATTTTAAAACCCCACATATATATATATATTTACACACACCATATAATAAATATATATTTTTTACACACACCATATAAAATATTAAAACACCACCACATATATATAAGATAAAATATACACCCCACACAAAATATTTTAATTATTTTACCCACCATATATATATATATTACAAAACCCCAATATATATAAATATAAAACACACTATTATATTTTATAATATATATACACCATATATATTATATTAAAATACACACACACATATATTTTATTATATACACCCCACATATATTATTATAACAAAACCCCATTATTATATATACACACCCATATAATATATATAACAAACACACATATATATAATATATCCCCACACACACACACACACACATATATATATATTTATAATATATTATATATATATATAATAAAATATTTTATAGTTAATATATAACCCCCAACACCACACACACACACACACATATATATTTATATATATAATATAAAAAATATATATATATTATATATATAAATAATATACACCCCACCACATATAATATAATTTTATAATATATACACACACCACACACATTATTATAATATATATATACACACCCATATATATATATATTTTATATCCCCACACATATAAAATATAAAATATATATATATACACCCCCCATATATATAATATATATATATATATATATATATTTTATAATTATATAATATTATTATATATATTTATATTTTAAAAGATATATATTTTAAAAAAGTAAATTTTAATATATAATTTATTAAAAATATTAAAATATATAATTTTATATATATATATATTGTTTATTTTATATATTTGTTTTTATATTTTATTGTTGTGTTTTTATTATATAATAATATACATAAAATATATATATACATATTATATATATTCATATATTTATTTTTTTATATATATATTTTAATATACATTTATAAATATATATATATATAAAATAAATATATTTTATATATAATATATATATATAATATACCCACATATATATTTTATTAAAACAATATAATAATATTTTAGATTAAAATATATATATAATATAATATATTTTAAAATAAAATTAACACATATATACATATATTAAAATAATATTACACATATATAAATATATATATACCAATATATATATAAAATACACATATATAAAATATAATATATAAATATATATATATATATATATACATTTTTATACATATATAATTTCATTTATATTCACATATATTAAAATATAAATCATAAAATTTCATATTTTTTATATAAAATACTATAAATATTATATATATAAAAACATATTAAAAATACATTAAAAACCCAAAATACATAAAAAATTTTAAAAATATAATATAAAAATATACATATAAAAACTATAATTTTATACATAAAAAATTTCATATAAATACCAAAAAAAACATTTTTATATATATAAAATTTTATATATATATTAAAATATACATTTAAAAACAAAATGTTAATATATATATACATGTATACATATATATTCTCTCTCTCCCTTCTTTATTTTTTATTACTCTTCCTACCTTTGTGAGGCCAAGCCAGAAGCACACATATTCGACGCGGTTTTCCATGAACAGAGCCACGGAATCGCCCTTTCCGATGCCCTTGCGCACTGAAGTAGTTTCCAAAACCCGGTTTCTGAACCATTTCCCCCTGCCAAATAAGATTTCATTTTATGGTTTAAAGGGAATGTAAATTTAAAAAGGGACTAGTAGTATTACCACTTTGTATAATTAATAACCCAAAGGGCAAAGAATTAATTTGGATAAACCAAATAAAGGCCCAACCTTTGCAATAGCAATAAAACAGTACAAGAAGTCCCCTCTACTTTTGTGACTGAAGAACCCAAAAACTGTTGTAGTAAGATTTTTCAACATCATAACCCTTTCAGCATCTATCAATAATTCCTCCTTGAAATAAAATGCCAGTCTGTGTCTCCCTTTCTCTCTCTCCCTCTCTTTGTCCCCCTTTACTCTGTCCCCTCTGACTCTGTCCCTCGGGCCCCCCCTGTCCCCTCTGACCCCTTTTCCCCTCTGACTCTTTTCTCTCTGACTCTGTCCCCTCTGACTCTGTCTCTCTGACCTGTCCCCTCTGACTCTGTCTCTCTGACTCTGTCTCTCTGACCTGTTCCCCTCTGACTTTTGGGCTCCCCTGACTCCTTTCCCCTTTTGGAAATCTGTCCCTCTGACTCTGTCCCTGACTCTGTCCCCCTCTTACCTGTCCCCTCCCGACTCTGTCCCCCTCCCGACTCTGTTTTCTCGACTCTGTCTCTCTGAACTTCTTCCTCTCTGACTCTTCTCTCTGCCCCTGTCTCTCTGACTCCCGTCTCTCTGACTCTGTCTCTCTGACTCTGTCTCTCTGACTTTTGTTTTCTCCCGCTCTGTCTCTCTGACTCTGTCTCTCTGACCTGTCTCTCTGCTCTGTCTCTCTGAATCTTTTCTCTGACTCTTCCCGGGCTCTGTCCCCTCTGGTTTTTCTCGACTCTGTCCCCTCTGACTCTGTCTCTCTAACTTTTGTCCCCCTCTGACTCTGTCTCTCTTTCCTGTCTCTCTGACTCTGTCTCTCTGACTCTGTCTCCCCTGACTCTGTCTCCCCTGACCTGTCTCTCCCGACTCTGTCTCCTCTGGGCTCTGTTTTCTCTGAAATCTGTTCCCCTCTCTTCCCCCTGTCCTCCTTCTCTCTGTCTCTTTTCTCTCTGTCCCCTCTTTTCTCTGTCCTCCTCTCTCTTCTCTTTTCTCTCTTTTCCCCTCTCTCTCTGTCCTTTTCTCTTTTCTGTCTCTTTTTCTCTTTTCCTCCCCTCTCTCTGTCCTTCTCCCTCTTCTGTCCCCTCTCTCTCTGGGCTCCCTCCCCTTTTGTCTCCTCTCTCTGTTTTTCCGTCTCTCCCCTTTTTTCTCTCTCTTCCCTGTCTCCCCTCTCTCTGGCCCCTCTCTCTCTGTCCCCCTCTCTCTGTCTCTCTCTCTCCCGATCTCTCTCTCTGGGTCTCTCTCTCTGACTCTCTCTGACCCCTCTCCCCCACCCCTCTCTGACCCCTCTCTCACTCTCTTTTGACTCTCCTCACCCCTTTTCGGGGCTCTCTCTGCTCTCTCTGATCTCTCTCACTCCTCTGACTCTGCCCCTTCTCTCTCTTCCCCTCTCTCTGACTCGACCCCCTCTCTCTCTCCCGACTCTCTCTCTTCCCCTTCTGACTCTCTCTCTCTCTCTCCTTTTTTGGCTCTCTCTCTCTCTCTCCCCCCCCTTCTCCTCTCTCTGAACCCCTCCCCTCCTCTTTTCTCTTTCCGAATCCTCTCTCTCTCTCTCTCTCTGACCCCTTTTCTCTCTCTCTCCTCTGGGGCTCTCTCTCTCTCTCTCTGCTCTCTCTCTCTCCCTCCC
Organism: Penaeus monodon; assembly: GCF_015228065.2. Taxonomy (NCBI): domain Eukaryota; kingdom Metazoa; phylum Arthropoda; class Malacostraca; order Decapoda; family Penaeidae; genus Penaeus; species Penaeus monodon. The sequence continues at coordinate 12,158 of NW_023660982.1, forward strand.
AAAAACCCCTCTCTCTCTCTGACTTTTCTCTCTCCCCTCTCTGACTCTCCCCTCTCTCTCTTGAAAAACCCCCCTTCCCCTCTCTGACTCCCCCTCCTCTCTTCTCTCCCTCTCCTCCCTCTCTCGACTCCCCTCTCTCTCTCTGACTCTCTCTCTCTCTCTTTTCTGACTCTCTCCTCTCTCTCTCCTTTTCTCTTTTCCTCTCTCTCTCTCTCTCTCCCCTCCCCTCTCTCTTCTCTCTGAAATCTCTCTCTCTCTCGTCCTCCCTTTTTCTCCTCTCTCCCCCTGACTCTCTCTCTGACTCTCTTTTTCTCTCTCTCCTCTCATCCCCCTGACTCTCTCCCCTCTCTCTCTGACTCTCTTTTCCCTCTCTCCCCTTCCCCTGACCCCTTTTCTCTCTCTCTCTCTTTTGACCCCTCTCTCTCCTTTTCTTCGTCCCTCCCTCTTTTCTCTCTCTCTGACTCTCCCCCTCTCTCTCTCTTCCCGTCTCTCTCTCTCTCTCTCTGACTCTTTCTCTTTTCTCTCCCCGTCCCCTTTTCTCTCTGTCCCTCTCTCCCTTTTCCCCTCTCTCTGTCCTCCCTCTCTCTGTCCCCCCTCTCTCTGTCTCCCTCTCTCCACGCAACCCGCGCACACACACTTTTTTCCCCCCCCCCTCGTCTAAAAAGTCCCCTCACCCCACCTTTCCCTTTTCTCCCGATTTCTGTCCCTTTTCAAACCTTCCCCCCTCCGTCCCGGGTCGCCCCCCTCTTTCCTCTCGAAAAGTCCAACTCTCATCCTCGAAGTAGAAGGGCCCCCTCTCCTGCGTTTTCCCTGGGCGCCCCCCCTGAAAAAACTTGGGGCGGGTCAGGTTTGGGGCGCTTGGCCCGGCGGATGCGGAGCTGGGGCTTGAGGGACGGTAGAGGCCCCTTTCGGAAAAACCGAGGGGCCCGATGAGGCCGCCTAGGCCCCTGGTGGTTTTAAAAAAAGGGCCCAATAATGTTTTCCCGCGTTTTTAAGGGAACTTTGGCACTTTTTGGGCCAAAATTTTTAATGGCTTTACCCTTATAAACTTTTTTTTACAAAAAGATTCAGAGGGAAAAAATTTTAATAAATTTATACATTTCCCCTCACCACATTTTCCCCTCCACTTAAGAGTACAACTACAACTTTCATAAAAGGGCCCATATGCCCATGTCCCCCATCTCTCATTACACAAACCAAATTTCCCCTTTTCTAGTATTTGTATTGCTAGTATTTTTTATCCACTTTTTGTCCTATTTTTCCCAAACATTTTGAAAAATTTTTTCCCTTTAAAAATGTTGATGCACACCCAAATATGTGCAAAGGGGGATGAGAGGGTTTATGATGATGATGATGATGATGATGATGATGATGATGATTATGATGATGAAAGATGATGAAAAGGGTGGATGATGATGATGATGGGGTGATGGGATGATAAGGAGATGATTTTAAGGGTATGATGTGATGATGATTATTTATGATGATAGGGTGATGATGATGATGATGATGTAAAGAAAGATGATGATGAGGAAAAGATTTTGAATGAAGATAAAGGATGATGAGATAATATTAGGGTAAAAATGATGATGAAAAATGATGATATTTATGATATGATGATGATGATGATGATGATGAAAATGAAAGATGATGATGATGATGATGAGATGAAAAGAGGGTGATGATGATTTATAAGGAGGGTGATGATGATGATTTATAAAGACATCATCATCATCATTTATCTCATCATCATCATCCTCATCATATTATTTTATGTATAAAATATATTATGTATAATATGTATATATGTTTTATATATGTATCCCAAAGTTTTTTATGTATATATAATTTTATATAGTAAATATGTATATATATTTTAAAATAAAGTATCATATGTATATATAAAGCAATTTGTTATTAACAATTTTAATTTTTATTCCTTTTAAATTTTAAAATATATATCACACATTATTTACCTATAATAAACCCTATATTAAAACATTATATACACATATATTCACACTAAAATACCAAATTTTAAATGTCCCTTAAAATTTCACACATATTACACACATTATACACAAATATATATGTACATTATATAAAACATAAACACATATAAAATAAATAATTAATTTTTTATACATATTTTAAAACATATATATACATAAAATATACATATATAAAAAATACATAATTATACATAAAAATTTTACATATATATATACATATTACATATAATTATACATATAACTACATATATACTATAAAATTACATATTACATAAAAATTATTCATACAATATTTCATATATAAAATACATATTTTAATATACATTATAAAATACATTATACTTTTAAAACATATTATACATATATACATATATCATATATACATATATTACCCTATATAAAATATATATACCTTAATAATATTACATTATAAACATAAAATCATATTATATCATATATAATATATATTACACAAATATATTTCATACAATATTTTAAAAATTACATAAATTTTTAAAAAAAACGTAATTTTTTTACACAAACACACCACACACCCACACACACACACACAACACACACAAAACACACAACGCACAAAACCCCACACACTCACCAAGCACCCAGCACACCCCCACCAAAACAAAACATACACTTTATATATATACATACCTATATAATAATAATATATATTAAAATATATATATATATTATATATTTTAATTTTTGTAAAGTATAAATTATTTAAGAAAAGAGAGAGGGAGAAAACTGTATATAGGGAAAGTTTTGGGAGGAGGGAAATATGTAAAATTTGCATGAGCCCGCGCGCGCGCA
>NW_023660983.1:0-18325 GCF_015228065.2 Penaeus monodon
AATTGAAATCTCCCTGACCGGGGGGTGACACCCTTAATAAAAGGATTGGCAGGCAGCTGCTGACCTCCTGGGTCAGACCTCCCCTTCGGCGTAACGAGAAACCCCTGGGGGGGGGACCGAGGGCAACGCTGTCCCCCCACGCCCTAGGCGGGAAGGACCCAAAATAAAAAAAGGGATCAGTCCGAGCCGCCTTAACCGCGAACACCTTCCCTCCAACCCGTAGGAGCTGACCCGCCTCCGCCCGCCCTACCGCACAAACCTTTTTTAAAATCTCGTGTTTTTTCCCTCAATAAAGCTGGAAAAAATACTGAGTTTTCCTTGGACCTGCCAGTTTAATAAGTGGTATTTTATCTTCAATTAAGCCTTATAATATTTTAAATATATATATTGTGGTGTGGTGTGTGTGTGTGTGTTGTGTGGGTGTGGGGTTGTGTGGTGTTGTGGGGTGCGTGTGTGTTGGTGTGTGTGTGGTGTGTGTGTGGTGTGTGTGTGGTGTGGGTGTGTGTGTGTATTATATATATATTATATATAATTAATTAATATATATATATATATATATATTTTATATATATATGTATATTCACAACACCACACACACACAAAACCCAAAACCCACCACAATTTTTAATATATATAATATATATATATATATATAAATATTATATTAATATATATATATATATATGTATATTATACATATTTATTATAATATAAAATATTTTTATATATAATATATTATATATATTTTATATTATATATGTGTGATGTGGTGTTGTGTGTTGTGTGTTTGTGTGTGTGAGGGTGTGTGTGTGTGTGTGTTGTTGTGTGTGGGGTGTGGTTGTGTGTGTACATTTGTATATATATTTATATAATTTGGTATGTATATACTACACCACACACACACACCACACACACACACACCCCACACCCATATATATATAATATAAAATATATATATATATATATATTATATATATATATATATATAATATTTTATATATTATTAAAATTTGATATATATAATACATATATTATATATTAAAATTATAATATATTAATATTATATATATATATATATTTTTATAAAATTGCACAATTTTAAATTTTAACTAATTTGACCCATAACACCTGTTTTTTGAGTACGCAATGCCCGGAAAAGGATAGTGTATACACATACCCAAGCAGGTTTTACTTTAAACTCAAAGGCCAAGATCGCAAAATCATTGGGAAAAAATCGTAACATCGTAATACAGAACGGACGAAAACCATACCCCCTCTGCCAATAAAAAAAATGCGGCGGTATCGTTTTCAGGTGAAATGTGTCAGAAGATCAACTTTAAATTATTGTGTAATGTCAAATATACATTTTATATGTTCTTTTCCTACCATTCCCAAATACCCCAGGTACAGTGGGTCTGTAGTGTGTGTGTGTGTGTGTGTGTGTGTGTGTGTGTTTTGTGTGTTGTGTGTGTGTGTGCGTGCGTGCGTGCGTGCTTGTGTGTGTGTGTGTTTGTGTGTGTATGGTGGTGTGTGTGGGTGTGTGTGGTGTGTGTGATTTTTCTTTTATTTATGTATTTGAGGCCTGATAAAGAGCACACAGTCGTTCTTGTAGATACAAAGGGACGTAAATCTTCTTTATTGTTTCCCCTACAACAAAAGAAAAAAACGAAAATATTTCCCACTTTTAAACAAAATCAAACATTATTCCCCCCTTTTAAAAGCCGAGCAAACAAGACAAAACGCACCATATCATAGACACCCGATATCAAAAAACGTCACGGGGAAAAAACAGAGATCGATACCACTAAACGGTTTTAGAAATACCTATAAACATTCACCCCGACAACAGATGAATTTCCCTTTTGGGGTGATGTATTTACTGCTGAAAAAAATGATAAATCCCAAGTGTGTGCTTACCCGAAGCTCCTATCTCACCGCAAGATAGAGTAAAAGCCATTTTTCTTCCACTACCCCTTTTTTCTTCTATGTTTTGGACCTTTCTTTCACTGGAATTGGCGTGATTTCTAGGGAAACAAAATAAGGAAGAGGGAAGTTCTTGAATGAAGGAGAATAGATGTGGGTCTTGAGATAAATTCTCGGGTTTTCTATATTCAGCTAAATAAAATCTTGACTGATAAAAACAACGCTAATAAAAATTATTTTAAACCATGAAAAGGCATCACGACACCACGCGACCACCAAAATTTTTGAAAATAGTTTGGTCGCGGCACCGAGGGGCTCCAACTCCGAACTTTAAAATTTAAACACCGGCGCCTTTCCCCCACTGAGAAACAAGGGCCAGTGATAACAAGACGCAAAACAAAAAATCGTAAACAAAAATATGAAATGATAATGATATATATAGATACACACATTATTAAACATAAAAATATAAGATTAGCAAAGCAATGTTTTTTTAGAAAAATAAGGTAAAATAAAAGCACTAAAAGACAAAAAATCCCCAACGACTAAAAAACCATCAGCATAAATTTAAACCCCTAATACTTGTCAAATGTTTTAGTAGTTATCTCCTTTAATAAAAATTTAACGCTATCTAGCTAAAAGCCTTTATAAAAATTAATCTCCCCAAAGTTTCATTCCTGTAAACTTTCTTCTTTACTTAAAGTGCATTTCCCATACCCCAAAATCTAATCTACCCCGGGACCCTGCCAATACCCAGTCAAACTGTTTTCCATAGGAAACCCCCGGTTAAAACTTTTACCCCACCCTGGAGTCACTTGGGCACCCCGGGCTTCATCTTTCACTTTAGGTTCAATGAAAAGTATTCTAGACTGTCCCTTAATCTACCCTCAACTCCCTTAATCTACCCGGAATCCCATGATAGTACCTTACTTTTCAAAAACCACCCACACATATTCTTATCCTGGCCCCACTAAGCACCTTTTTGTTTCCCTTTTTAAAAAACCTATTTGTATTACTAGGCGTCAAAAAACATGTTTAGGTCTGATTTGTCCTTTTTCAGCCCCTTCTTATTTTGCAAATCTCAAAAGTTTTTCCATTACTCGTCCGAGAGCAAAATTTAAAAGTATTTGTCTTCATTCTTTTTCTTAACTTTTCACATTGTTTTTTTTTATACTTCCCCCAAAAACGGGATTTTTAAAATGAGAAAATGAAGGGAAGGGCAATTATATGAGTTTTTAAAGTCCTGTTAAGGAAATCCTTTACTTGTATCCTTTTTTCCCCAAAATTTGGTTGGAAAAACTTCTTCAAAGGCTCCTTAAGAAACCCCCGTGTTTCCCATGGGTAAAACCCAAAATGACCAAATTAGAGAAGAAAAGAGAAGAGAGAGAGAGAGAGAGAGAGAGAGAGAGAGAGAAGAGAGAGAATGGGAACAAAAATCATTAGAATGTCAATGGACTTTTTTTCTGTTTTTTCCAAAAACTATTTAGAAGAAACGAGTTTTTGTTAAGCCATATTAAGGACATGAAATCTTTTATAAATTTGGGGGAGGTTTGAAGGGAAAGGGAAAAAATTACTTCTTTTTTATCAGGATTGCTAGGGGAAGTATGTTAGGGTGTATCCAGTTTTCTGTCCTGTTTCTTTATCAAAAGGGGATAAAAAAAGCTTATGGGGTTAAAACAAGCATTATTAAACGATGTGTTTTTTTAAGTTATTTCAATTATGCATTCGTTAGTTACAAACATAAAAACCCATAGCAAAGAGAAACATTACAAGACGTATGTAAAAGTTTTTCCTTCAACTAAAGTTAACATGTATTCTTTTATTACCACGTCAGGCAGGGGATATTCCAGAATGATTTTTTTTTTATATTTCTTTAAAAATTAAAAAATTGTTTTCGTTACCATAATTTTTAAAGCTTTCTGCGGATGTGACAAAAGAAATGATATTGTTATTATAGTTTCGTAGTTTAACCTATCCAAAACCCCCAAAATTACCATTTTTTAGGCGGTGAAGAGTTGGGGGGTGCCCCCGGGATACCCCGGAAAATTTTTTTGCCGATAAAATTATCTAAAATAGTTTAGAGGAAAAATAATAGTGGATTTCTTCTTTTTTCTTCTCTAGCAGCAAATGGGCCTAAAAAAGTAGTGAAGTCCCTGTTATAGGGGTCATGTGCAACCAGGGGGGTATTGGGGGGGGGGTTTTTCCAGACTCCCTTAACCGACCTTTGGGCCCAAAGGGGATTTTTAAACGACATTTTTTTCTTAAAATCATTTTTTTTTTTTTTTTTTTTTTTTTTTTTTTTTTTTTTTTTTTTTGTACCTTCTAGGGGGGGATAGTTTTTTTTCGGTTTAATTTTTTGTTATATTATAAAAAGTATCATTTGATTTTTTAGATTAATATTATTTTTTTTTTTAATTTTAATTGTCAAAAGATTTATAAAGGTTTAACAGCATATCAAAAATGTTCAATTATGAAAATCATCAGTAAAAAAGAATATCTTCAAAATTTTCTTTTTTCAGTGCTTGCTTTCCCCCTTTGTTTGAATTGAAAAAAACTTTTTTTTTAAATTTGCAGAAAAAGTACTATAGAATACAATAAAAACAATCAAAGAAATATCACACTTAAAATTTCCCGAAGAATCAAAAAATCAGGAAAAAAAAGGAGGACCACGAGGCAAGCATTTCCCCCGGGTGGGTTCCTTTCAGCGATCTCAAAGGGCTCGAAATTACATTTTTAAAAGGGTTTTGAGGTCTTTTAATGGGCAAGTAAACGTTTCCCTGTTATAAAAAATGGCGCTTTGAATTTGGAAAATAAAAACCCCGGAAGGAGCGAGCTTTTCCTCTTCCTCCTTTTTTCCTAACCCCTACTCTTTTTTTTCCAAAATATATATAATCCTGTCTAGTTTTCAATTTTTTTATTCTCATAAACACACACCAAAACCCCACACACACACACCCCAAACCCCACATAATATATTATTATTATATATATATATTATATATATATATATATATAAATATATATAAAACACAACACACAAACACACACAACACCCACAACACACACACACACACACACCCCACACACACCACACACACACCACACACACACACACAACCACACCCCACACCACACACACACACACACATACCGCAATAAACACACATAAACCCCATACAACACAGACACAACAGAACCAGACCCACATACAATAAACCCACATCCCATCACCACACACACAGACACACACAGACACAAAACAAACACACACACACATACTACACAAACATAAACCAAGACACACAGACCCACATCAAATAAACCACAATCACTCCACACAACCCCCCAGACACAACAGACACAACACACCACAACACCAGCTCGGGGTATGTATGAATTGATATATTGATAAAAATTTTTTATACGCACATATAAATACACACAAGCACACTCATACATAGCTTTCTAGAAAAGAAGATAGATCGATTAAATAGCATATGTAAAAGCAATATATATATTATAAATAAATATATATAAATAATATATAAAATTTTAAAATTATTTATAATTATTAAAATAATTTTTATATATAAAGATATTAATAAATAATAATATATATCAACACCAACCCCAAAACCACACACACACAAACACCACACACCAAACACACATGCACCACAACACACACACAACACACACACCACCACTGCACAAAACCACAACACCAAAACACAACACACACACACACACACCACACACACACCACAACACACACACACACCCCACACACACACAAAAAAAACATCGAGCACACACACACAAAAAACACCACCACAACACACACCACAAATACACACACACAACTCGGAGTATTATTTAAGATATATTTTTAAATATTTTTAAACCCCATCCAAAATAAGAATGATCGATATAGTACATATTATATCATATATATAAATTATATTAATATATATATATAAATATAATTATATATAATATATATTTTTATATATTATTTGTATAAATATATTTTTATGTTTTTATAAAAATTTTAAAGTATATATATATATAATATTTTATAATATTTATAAAAATTATTATATTATATATATATTTGTGTGTGGTGTGTGTGTGTATGTGTGTGTGTGTAATATGTCTGATATAATATTATTATATATATAATATATATATATATATATATTTAAAAATATATTTAAAATATAATATATATTAATATTATATGGGGTGTGTGTATGTATTTATAATATATATATATATATATATGTGTGTGTGTAGTAGTAAATATATATTTTATATTATAAAATTATATATATTTATATTATTATATATATTTATTTATATATATAATATATAATATATATTAAAATTATATTATATTATTATTTAATTATTATTTATTTTACTTCTATATATTGTGTTTTGTTTTTGTTTTATTAAAATTTTTATATATAATATTTAATATATTTTATAAAATATAAAATTTTATATATTTATTATAATATAAAAATATATATTTAATATATATTATATTTATCTTTATAAATAAAATTTTATATTTCCTATAATTTTTTATATATATTATTTTTATATATATATATATATATTAATATATATATTAAATTTTAAAAGACAGATAGATAGATAGTGATATGTGTAAATTTTTAATATAATTTTTTAAAATATCATATGTATTATGATAGATAGATAGATAAAGTAGATACATATACATACTATAAATAAAAAGATACGCACACAACACATACACAACACATACTGAATAAACATAACATGTAAAAATATGCATAAAAACATAACATATATAAATTATACATAAATACATAAAAACATAAACATACATACATACAACAAAAAAAACACACACACACACACAAACAACACACACACACACACACCCATATACCCACACACACACCACCAACCACCCACACCCACAACACACACCACCACAATCACACACACCACACAACACCAACACACACCACACACACATAATATATTATTATATATTATTATATATATATATATAATTATTAAAATATATATTTTTATAATACATTATGCATAAAAACACACTAAGCATGTAATGTGTTGCATGTGTGTTTTTGTGTGTGTATATATATATATATTAAAATATATATAAAAATTTTTATATATATATTATAATAATTTTATATATATATATATACAAATAATACACAATATTTTACGCATATTTAGGGATTTTCAAAAAACACACAAAAAACCCCACCAAACACACACACCAAATATATATTAAAATATAATATATATATAATATATATAATATATATTATATATATATTATATAATAATTATATATATATTATATTTATATATATATATATATTTATAATATATATATATATATATATTTTATATAATACACACACACACACACACACACATATATATATAATATATATTTTAATATATAATAATATTATATATAATATTTTTTATAATAAATATATTAATTTAGATAAAAAAAGAAGCATTCTTGTGTATAAAATTAATATATTATATAATATATTTATTATATATTATATATATATAATATATATATATATATATTATATGCTATAGAATAGATACACAACACACAACAAAACACCACATACCACACACACACACACACACACACACATTTATATATATATAATATATATTAATATTATATAATATAATTTTAATTACAATATGGTATACACACACCACACACCACAAAACACACACACACACACACACACAACACACAAAAACCACAGCACCCACAAAACCGCACACCCATCAAACACACACACCCACACACACACAGTAGTGGGAGCGTAGGCATTTTTACGACTACCGCGGCGGGAATTTGACTCGGGCCACGGGGCCAGAGCCGGCTCAAAAAACGGGGTATCGTGGCAGCACACCACACACACACACACACGCAACAACCACACCACCACACACACACACGCACACCACCCCACACACCACCACATGCTATACACACACACCCCAGTCGGAGCCAGGCTTTTTTAAACGACTGCCTCGGGAGGAATTGAACTGGGGACCACAAGCTCATAGCCCAAATGCTGATCCCTTGGATTTCCCGGACAGTCTTCCCCCAAGCACACACACCACACCTACATACAAACCAAAACCACAAAACAACACACACCCCACACACACACACACAACCCCACACCCCAAACACACACACACACACACACCACACACACACACCATACGCCTATATATATATATATTTATATATTAATATATATAATTTAATATATATATATACCTATGTTATTTATAATATTTTTATAAATTTTTATATTATATATATATATATATTCATTGTTATATTATATATATATTATATATTTTTATTTAATATATTATATATTTTAAATTTTATATTATATGGGCGGTGGCCGAGGGGTTTAGAGCACGGACTCAAATTTGTCACGACGGAAATCTGGTTCGCGGTTCGAGCATGGGGCCGGCGCGTTGTTCCCTTGGGGAAGGAACTTCACCTGTTGCCTAGCTCCCACTGGGGTGGGTAAGCCCCCCCAGTCATGCCGGTCCCAGCGGGGAAAATAGAGAGGGGTGACTCGTAAAAACAGGACGGAAGGAAAAGGCAAACCCCCGCTCAAAAATTGCCAAAAAAATCATGGAATCCATGATCCCCAATGTCCTTGTAGGACGGGGGCATTTACAAAAAAAAAAAAAAAAAAAGAAAAAGAAAAAAAAAAAAAAAGAAAAAAAAAAAAAAAAATATTATATTGTATATTTTTATAAATATATATATATATATTATATTATAATATAATAATATGTGTGTGTGTGTTGTATTTTATATAATACTTATTTTAAAATTATTTAATTATATATAAAATATATATATATATATATTAATATTTAAACAAATATATATTAAAATTCGGCCTTGGAGATATAAAGAAAAAGGTAAATATTTTTTTTGAATTCTTAGTAAAATAATTAGTTAAACCAATACATTGTTCCAACCCCCAAAACACTTGTACAGGTTTTTACCCAAAAAAAAGAGTCAACCAAAATTTATACATGTGCTGAAAAAAATGGGAAAAAATTTCATAAAAAATCCAAGACAAAACCTGGTGCCCACTGCAACGTGCAGGGATATATATATATAATATATATATATAAATATATATATATATAAATTATATAATATTGTATATATAATTATAATTTAAAACCACACACACACACACACACACACACACCACACAACCCCCACACACACCCACACACACCCCCCAATACGCGCACACACATATAAAACACACACATACAAACACACACACACACAAGTAGTCGCAGGGGTAGCATTTTACGACTACCGCGGGGGGAATTAACTCGGGACCACAAGGCCAAGGGCCATGCTCTAAAAACTGGGCTATCTGGATCACACAAACCACACACACACCAAACCACACACACAATACACCAACACCACACACACACACCAAAACACAAACACACACCAAAAACACACACGCCACAACACACACACACACACACACCCCAAACCCCCAACACAACCAACACACACGCACACACACACACACACATATATATTATTAAAATTATTTTATATATATATATATAATAATTAGTATATTTAATATATATATATATATATTATATACACACACACACACACACCCACACCAACACCACCACACACAACCAACACACACTCAAACACACCTCACACATACGCGCACACATATACAAACAACACACCACACCAGTAGTCGCAGGGAGGCATTTTTACCTACCGCGGCGGGGGAATGAACTCGGGACCACAAGGGGCCCGAGTCCAGTGCTCAAAAACTGGGCTATCGTGGCAGCACAACACACACAACACACACACACACACACAAACCACACACACACACAACCACACACACACCCCACAACACACACACACAACAAAAACAACACAAACACACACAAACACACACACACACACCCCACACACACACACAGGCTTTTTTTACGACTGCCACGGCGAGGAATTGAACTCAAGAGTCCAATGTTCCTACCACTGGATTATCGCGACAGTCTCGCACCACACACACACACACACAACAAAACACACACACACACACACCACACACACACACGCACATACACACACACACACACACACGCATACACACACACACTCACCCACACACACACACACACACACACACACACACACACACACACCCACACACTCATACGCGCATATATAATATACATATACATATATATATATATATATATAATTATATATATATTTTATATATATATAATATATATAAATATAAATATATATATATATATATATATATATATATATATATATATATATATATATATATATATATAGGCCGCAGTGGCCGGTGGTTAAGCATCGGACTCAAGACTGTCACGACGGCAATCTGAGTTCGAGGGTTCGAGTCATCGGCCGGCGCGTTGTTCCCTTAGGCAAGGAACTTCACCTCGACCTGGCCACGTGGTGGGTAAGCCAACCCAAGTCAGTCCCGGTCCCAGAACCGTATAAATAGAGATGGGACTCGATTCAGGCCTTCACCGGGTTCGTCTAATAGCTGCTAGACAAACTCATTCCCCGTGATAAAGTCCCCTGGAAAAAAAGTTAGTCTTTCTCCCTCACTGTGAGAAATAGTCTGGGTTTGACTATTTCAGAGGAATGAGGAATTCTGGAAAAGGAAGGTCCCCTTACTCTCACTGAGGTGAAATTTGGGTGTTTCAGAGGAAGAGGGTTTCACGTTTAACTCACCCTGCCAAAAATGCCGGGAAAAAACCGCCCCTCTCCCTCACTGGGGAAACAGTCTGGGTTGGCTGTTTCCAGGGGGGACGAAGGGCTTACTGGCAGGTACAAAACCCCCCTTTCTCATGGGTAAAAACACCCTTTTGGGATGTTTCAGAGAAAAGAGGGTTCCCCTCAAAAACCGCCCCCTGCCATAGGAACCCCCTGGAAAAATTTAATTCTCCCTCACGTGGTGAAACAGTCTGTGGCCGGCTGTTTTCAGGGGGATGAAAAAATGACGGAACGGGTGCGGGACCCCCCCTTTTCTCAATGAGGTAAAAAACCCTTTTGGCTTTTAGAGAAAAGAGGGTTTCACTTTGAAAAAGGGTACAGGTCCCCCCCCGAGGACGGAAGGAACTGATGGAAAAAGTGAAAGAGCTCCCTTCCCATGAGGGAGGAGCAGAAGGTTTCCCAAAATGATGCCTGTGGGGGAAAAGGACACCCCCTCGGGGATATCCCAAGGTTGACACCTACCCAGTGTTTGCCGTGCGTGGAAAACCCTTGTAGCGGGGAGAGGGGATCCTGGAGGTTGAGCGATCCGTGCACGAGTCGCCTGGGGCTGCAACACGCCTCTTTGGCCCCTATTCTGGCAAACAGGGGGGCCGATCCAGGCCCGGTCAGGCAATGGGCTTCCCCCCTCGGGAGGCTAGGGTCAACATAGCTCCCGTTGGTACCCCACCGTCCGTGTGTACCAGTGCAATGGGCTAAGGGGCTGCGTATATCCCTCATCACCCCTGTTGCTGTTGATTTTGGTTCTGGGCACTCAGCTTCCCCTTTGGGACTCCGTGGGGGTGGGGGCGTGAGTGGATGAAGCACTGCAAAGTACAGGAAAAATTTTCAAACAAAAATCCCCACAACAGCCCTTACTTTTGACGACCCGTCAAGGCCCAGACCACGGCAGCCACCAAGCCTTACGTGCCTCGGTGGCAAAAAAAACCCCGAGCACAGGAGGACCTGTCGCTGCTCCCCAAGATGGCGGAAAAGCAAAAAAACCCCATGTACAAATTCTGTCCACCGATTGTCCAAACAGATGGACTTCTGCTGGCCCCCGGGCCAGCACCCGACCAGGAAGGTCTCTGACCCCCCCTCAAAACCCCCCATGACTGAATCAGGAGCACCACAAAAACCCCCCGAAACAGCTGGTGCCTCACGAGCAACCCCCAAAGCCGAAAGGGCGGCCCGAAACGGCCGGGGCCCGGAGCCGACTCTGAGGCGAGTCGGGCCCCCCAAGGCTTTCCCCCGCAATTAAAGGGTCCCTTTAAACCCGAAGGCTTCGACAATGCCCCAAATGGTAAGGATTGGGGGGGAGCCCGCAAAATCCGGCTGTCGAGGGGGTTGCGCGAGATCAGGGCATAAAATCATCGTCCCCAAAGATCAAGCCCCCCTTTGTTTCCTGCAGGAGAAAAAGGATTAAAGAGGGGGGGGAAAGGGCCTCTCGCCACTAACCCCGGGGAGAAGAGATTCTGGTGCTTTTGGTTTCTCAGTCTCAACGAGGGGGAGGGGGTAAATACCCCCACGGTCGTGGAGGCTTCCCGATTGTCGAAGGGGAAACCCCAACCAGGCAAGTCCGGTGCCATGAAGGTACCCCAAGTCCCCCCCTTGATCTGGGAAAACTGGGTACCTAAAACTACGCACTTATGTGCCGAACCATTTCGGTGTTTCAAGGCCAAAAGTCGGACACCACCAGGAAAAGAAAACCCCAACCCAAAAGTGGTGTCTGTACAAGGCACCAAAATATGAGTGTGCATCGGCACAAAAAAGAAGAAAAGAAGGCAAACAGCCAAATGTCCAAAACGTCCCAAGAGGCTAACGCCTGGGCCTGGTTTGCTCTGTCGAAAGAGGGGGGGCCCTCAAACGGAAAAGGTTGCTAGAAGCACCAGCTTTTCCCTGCCCCCCCGGCACCTACGCGGGGGGAGGAAAAAAAGCGAAAAGGCTTCCCGACCCAAAGAGGAAAGGGAAGCTCCCCCCCACCCGAAACCGGAGATCTCCGAAAATCGGGGTTTTCCCCCAAGTAAAGAAAGTGCAGGGGAACCACAGGAAAAAGGTTTCCAACAGCACCACACGGTCCCCCCCAGACCCAGAAGACATGTTTTTCGCGGGGGGGACATGTCGTCCTGATCACTGCTGTGGTCACAGCAGGGGCAGTATCCTTTCCAGACCGAGGAAAGAGGCGGAAAAGGCATCAATGTTGCCATGACACCCTCAAACAGCCCTTTAAAAAGCAAAAGGGGAAGGAAGAGGGAGAAGGCCAAATCAGCCCAACCCCTCCCCCTCAGCCCGGTCGGACTCCCTCCCCCTCCAACCCAGCTATGCCCTCACAGGCAAGCCTAGCCGGCCATCCCCTCACAGGCAGAGCCAAACCCGGGGGTGATTCAGTGCCCAAGCAATCAGAAAAGCTGGGGCCTGCCCAGGAAAGGGCCAGCCATGCACAAAAACAGCCGGCCCGGAAAAAAAGCCAAAGACGAAAAGTCAGAGCTCCAAAGGCTCTCCCCCCCCCGTGGATCCGGGGTAGCCTGACACCCGAAAGAGAGTCCCAAGAGTGAGGACTCAAAATGGAGTTTCAGACCCCGACGTCAACCCAAAGGACGATTTTCTTGATGTAACTACAATTGAAAACATCATGACCCCCAACTAAGTATTCTGCAGTGAACATCTGTGGCTTCTCTCAAGGAGTCCCAACCCTCCACGCAATATGCGTAAAGGAGCATTGCATCGTCATGCTCCGGGAGAATTATCGTGAACTTTTCGCTTCTCAGGGTATCACGTCTACGCGCTGCCCTTCCGATGGCAAAAAGGCCTGATGACCCGGTGAAGGCAACAATTCCCTGCTCCGAATACCCGATGCACCGCCTGTGGAAAGATGTTGAATCTTTTTGCCGTCGAGATTCAACTGGCCGGGGGCCCCCTGAAATTGTACAATGTGTAAGCGGCCAACTGTAGTATTAGACCACCAGGTATGTGTTTCCGCAGCACACGACCGAGTGATCATAGGGGAGACTTCAATCCCACCACCCCCCTCCTGGCTCCCGCGGGCACCATGCGGCTGGCCGCCATAGAAACGTGCTCGAGCATTCCCCGAGATCGCTCCCCTAAACACCCAGGAGCCAACGCATGTAAGGAGGGGTCCAGACCCCCCCGGGCCACTGCGACTCGGGTGGAGAGGATTGGTGGCGTGTCGAGGGGGACCGTCACTAGTACCATTATGGCACTAAAACAACCCTCATGGATAGGGGCCCAGCCAAAAATACCACCCCAAACCCAAGATGGAAAACAGAAAAGGCCCAAAGTGGCAGGCTTTCCCCGAGCGCCTTGGCCCGCTTTGGAAGAATGAACCCACACGAGCGAAAATGGGGAAATGCACAACCCCGATTTTAAAATGCCATTATGAGGCAGCCTCACTGACCATACCCAAAACTGGCCTGGGTCCGGGGTCACAAGGACCCCTGGTACTTTAAATGAGGGAATTAGGGAGGAAACCACAGGGTAAACTGTCCCCGAAACATTTTCCGAAGGCAAAAAACCCCCGACAACCTAGCCCTCCTAAGGGAGGCTGTGAGGGTCCAAGGAAACTGCCAGCGAGTAGGCAGGAAAAGTGGGTGGAAAAGGTGGAGTCTTTCGATCACCGACCACCCCTCAGAGCTATGGCAAAGGGTCAAGCGAGCCACCAGCCGCTCAGCCCCCAGATGCACGCCCATGACCCCCCGGGGGAGGCCAAAAGACTGCGCAAGAGTTCCTGCGAAACGAGCAGGACAGCTGCCAGCCGAACTGGGGCAAGACAAAACGCCTACAACCCGACAGACTTGCTCACATCAAGAAAGGGGAGCCGAACCCCATAACTCGACTTATCTTTCTCTGAGGGAACTAAGGAAGCACACAAAGCCAGTTGAACCAGCCCGGGGGATGACGGGATCTCGTACCCCTTCTCCCACCCGGGACTGGTAGGGAGCTTCATTTCCCGAATCATCAACAGGTCCCGGGGAAAATTCCACTCTACCCCAAACTGGAAGAGGGCTACCATAGTTTTCCCCTCCCAAAACCCAAAAGGGGCCGGGGAAGTAAAGCCCCCTCTCTCTCCTCAGCTGTCTGGCCAAGACTGCCCAGAGGATGGTACTGAAAAGGTCCAGGGAAAATGGGAGCCCCACACGAACACCTCCAGGGTTCCCAGGGGGATGAGCAAGCGCACGCATAGCCCGCTCTTGAGCACAATAAACACGGCGATCTGTGGCAGTATTCCTTGACCTGGAGAAGGCTTTCGAATTGGCAAGTCCCTTGCCCTTCAGGAGAGCCTGATCCAAAAAGGGAAACAGAGGTAAGTCTTGGCTTGGTAGGGGACTACTTTTTCGAATAGAACAGCCAAGTCAAAATTCCCAAGGTCACCTATCACAGCACATGCCATAGAAAATGGGCGCCCGGGTGGGGTTTTCGTCCGCCCTTTTTTAAAACACTAATGTCCTGTACCTAACATAAACCTCCCCGTGGGGTGCAAAATCATCCCATGGGACATTTTGCATATCTCCCTGGACCACACTGCCTAAACAAAAACCCCGCGTTGTCGGACTTGGTATCCGAGGGTGTTGCAGGACGGGCTAAAGATCTCTGCAGCCAAATCCAAGGCCAGGCTTTTAGACGAGAGTTTTTAAGGCCCAAATCTGAAAAAACCAGGGATGGACTTGGAGTGGGGTTCGGAATACCTGTAAATTTGGGGGAAGGATGACCCGGGCCCTCTCCTTCCGCCAGGAGGTCCAGTATGCTTGACCGAACAAAGGGAACTGTCGTCTGAAGTAATGATGGGAAAACGCATGGGGCCAGACACAGAGTATAAAATCATTTACGTAATCTGTCAGGCCCATTGAGCTTCCTCCCCCGCTTGATTGGCATCAGAGAAAAAATAAAGACCGATTGGAGCAGCCAAAACGAACCCCCCAGGGTCTTCTGGGGGCCCAAGGTGGGGGAAGGTCCTCAATCTCCTAGTGGGGACAAAACCTTCTCCCCTTGGCCCCCACGAATTTTTAACGGGAGCCACAATTTTTTCAAAGGTATCCAGGGTCCCAGGAACACAAGCCTAAACACAAAAAAGTCAGACGCCCAGAAAAAAATAACGAGCTGTTTGCAAACAACTCCTGGGTGTCTCACAAGCCAGGGTGCTAATACCCATCACTCAAAAACCACTATGGGAAGGGGATGGCTCCCCACACCCTGACTTTGCGAAACTCCGCCCTGGCACAAAAATCGATGAGTTCTCGGCTGAGACTGGCAAGCAAAAAAATGAATATTGTCGCCTAGCCCAAAAGGGAGAAACCCCGAGGGCATTGCAACCATCACCCTCCGGACCGAACATATTTCACAGACGGGTCGGGCGATCCCTTACCCACACTCAAGGCGCCCGGGTTTGCAGCAAGGGGTGCCCCAAAATCCCTGAGGGGAAAAAGACAAAGCCTCCTCGCTACAGGCAGAGGATTGCTTCAGGGGGGACTAAAACCGCGTCCAGGAGAAAAGGACACGTGGTCATAACAACCCTCCAAAGGAGCCCGACTGTCTTTAGCAGCGCTCACCCACTGAAAAATCTACTCCTGACAACCAGGGACTATAACAAAAGGATGCTTGTCAGGGTAGAAGAATTATCATAAACGGGTTCCCCGCCATTAGGGGTCAGAGGGAAGACTTTCTGCAGATTTCCGAAATCGGCCGGGGGGGTGCCCCCAAACCCAGATAATTACATAGAGCCCAAGTTTTACTTAGGAGGAAGTTACGGTGGCGGCCAACTCCTTCCTCCTGCCTTACAGAGAGGAAACGAGACATTCCCCCCCCCGGCCACTGGGATCGATGCCCAGGCTAGAACCACTGGCACTCTCTAAATAAAAAAACAAGGTACCGAACATTCGGCACAGAATGCCCTATACCACTGTGCATGGAAATCATACAAAACCCTAAAACGTGAAGAGAGGGGTTCAGCTTTTCGACGAGCCGAACCCACCTGAACATACTTGGAGAAATTTCGTGCACACGCAATTCCTAAGAAAACCCCACAGAACACAGCCGTGGCTGGGAAAGAATTTTGCAGATGCTTTCCCACGGGTCAGAGGCCTGCGGCAATCCCACCGCCACGGAAGCCCCGAGTGTCAGACCAACAAAAGAGACAGCCATAAAAACTGACACGGCCGGGCCCAAAATGAAAGGCCCGGCGAAGCCGAACTTCGCAAAACTCAAACAAACAGCGCAAGCAAAGCAGGGGACCATAAAAACACCGGGGTTGAAGGCAAAGGCAAACCACCGCTCTAAATTGCCAAGAAAAACTGGAGATCCATGTCGCCAAAGTCCCTTTTAGGGCAGGGGACTTACAAAAAAAAAAAAGAAATATATTATAATAAAAATATTTATTTATATTAATAATATGAATTTTAATATATAGCATTCTATCTATCGTCTATCTATTTTTCCGTTTATATATCTTTTATAAAATATGTAATATTAACGACTCATTGTCCCCTTTTCCCTTTTCTCCCCCCTCTCTCTCTCTCTCTAACTCTCCCCTCCCCCCTCTTCCTCTCTCTTCCTCCCCTCTTCCATATAATATAAATATTATTAATATATAATTATATAATATATTATATAATATACATTAATAAATGCATATAAATATATATAATTAATATAATATATATATATAATTAAATAAAATATTTAAAATTATATAATATAATACATATATATATATATATAAAATATATTATATATATATAATTTTATATTATATATATATATTTAAAATAATATATAAATTTTATATATATAAAAAATTTTAAAATTTTATATAATATATAATATTATATAACCCCAAACACATATGTTTACACCACACACACACACACACACACCACACCATATATATATAAAAAAATATATATTTTTTAAATAATATATTAATATATTATATATATAATATATAATATAAATATATATATATATACACATATATTTGGTTTGTTGTGTGTGTCTCTGTCTTTGTGTGTGTGTGTGTGTGACTTCCCCCGCACACCTCGTTTGACTTTCCCAAGGCAAAATATCGTTTTCTCGGCTCGAGCCAGAGTCAAAGCGGAAAATTTTTTACGACTGCCGCGGGGAAGAATTGAACTCAGCCACAAGGGGGGATCCCCGTGCTCTAACCACTAGTCACACACACACCACACACACACACACACAACCACACACACCCACACACAACACCACCACAACACACCACAACCCACACACACAATGTGTTGTTGTGTGTGTGTAAATATAATAATATTAAATATATATATAATTTTATATATATAATGTAATAATATACAAAGAATATAATATATAAACTTTTTTATATTATATATATATATATATATATTAATTATATATTATAATATATATAAAATATAAAAACACCCCAAAAACCCCCAAAAACCCAAAACACACAAACCCCCACACCCCCACAAACCCCCACAACCACAC
>NW_023660984.1:2500-5000 GCF_015228065.2 Penaeus monodon
TTGATACGAGTTTTTGGTAGAATTTTCTGACAGAAAAATTCGTAGGGCTTTATAAAATAGGTAAGATGGGAAACCCATTTGGAGTAAAAACACTCCTTTAAGAATGAAGCTTCTTCGTGAAACCTAGTCCAAGTTGCACAGCTGTTGTAAGCCTGGTTGATAAATGTAAGGCTGTTTAGCATGTAATTATGAGGAATATAGCTGAGATAATGAAGTCGAAGGCCAGTGAATATGGGTTTCCTATAGGCACTGGTGAAGAAGCAGTTATTACGAAAAGTTATGTAAGTATCAAGAAATGATAGTTTATTATTTTATTTAATTTCAAAAAAGTGAATATAATATTGGGGTATTGGTGTAATATTGGTGAATTCAAGTATGAGAGGAAGGAGTTAATGTGAGAAGGGTCGTAAAGAGTAGGAAAGTATCATCCATGTAACGACAATGTAAATAGGCCTTGAAATAAGCAGGGCAATTTTTCAGCTAAGCTTGTTCATTATAGCAAAGGAAAGGGATTGACGTAACAGGGGCCAAGTGGTGATCCCATTGCTACACCGTCTATCTGCGTGCAAATAGAGTCATTAAAGGTAAACAGTAAATTGTGAACGTCACATGCAATAGTTTCTTGTAAGTTGTTTTGTTCAGACCATGACGAGAATGATGAGTCAGGTTTGTTTATAATTATACCAGTGGTTTCATTGAGAGGAACATTAGTAAATAACATTAGTAATGTCAAAACTTGCCATTGTGACAGGCAATAGTGTTTCGCGGGGAATCATTTCTTTGATGAATAAGGAAGAGTTTTTTTATGGTATACTCATTTGTAGTTTAAAGAGGTGATGATCTTAATTAAGAAGTTAGCAACATTATGATGAAAGGTTCCGATAGCAGACATGACTGGCGTAGTGGTTGACCAATTAGAATTTTGGGATATCTATATAAGAAAACCAGGTTTTGGGAGTCAGATGTAGTTTGGAGGTTGAATATGTTCTCATCGAGCATAAGAGTCTGTTTAGTTTGTCTTCCAATTTCAGTAAATGAGTAGCAGTTTTTTGTTTAAGTCAATTCCAAGTTTAGTAGCTTTTTATTATGTCTAAAATGAACATTACATAATTCTTATCACATTTCTGTCATTGATGGTAACAAACATTTTGAATCAAAATAAATCGAGGAATAACAGAGTGATGTCATCCTCCAGTTTCTGTTTGATGTTAGGAATCTTTTTCTTTTGTTTATTTATTTCTAGATTCAAAAGATCGAAGCACAATGAGCGATATGTCATGGTTTTGATTTTGTATTTTCTTGTACTGTTTTTGAAAGTGCTAGAATTCATTTTCCCTGTTTTGTTTGCGTTTTAGCACTGATGATGGAGACTGCATCTCCTAAAGGTTGTAATTGCATAATGAAGTTTTTCTCAGTCGCGTTTTGGTTTTCCTTCTCCTCACACACACACACACACAATATATATATAATATATATATATATATATATATATATATTATATATATATATATATATATATATGATATATATATATATATAGATATATATATATATATATATATATAATGCATTATTATATGTATAATCTATAAAGCAACACACACACACACACACACACACACACACACACACACAAAACCCTATATATTTATATTTTGTGTGTGGGTTTTTATAACACACACCAGACACACACACATCCACTTGCACCACACCATGGTTTTAAAATTTTAAAATAAAAAATTTTATAATATATATAATTTTTAATATATATATTTTTATATTTTATATATATATTTTATATTATATAATGTCTGTATATTACATACACACACAACACACACAACACACACACACAAACACACACACACACACACACAAAACAACACCACACATATATATATATATAAAATTTTTATATTAAAAACTAATATATAATATCTGTGTGGGTGTGTGTGTAATACACAAAACACACACCACACAAAAACCCACACACACACACACCCTATATATTAAAACAATATACATATATAAAAAATATTAATATATATATATAATTAAAATAATTAAAAATATTTTTTATATATGTTGTGCATATATAAACAGAAAAATATTTATATAAAAATATATATATATATATAATTTTATGCTTTTATATATAAAATATACTATATAATATTGCATATTTATACATACATATATAATTTTATATTATATTAAAATATAAATTTTTAAAAATTTTATATAATAAATAATATTATATATATATATAATATATAAATAATTTTATATCAGATGGATTTGAGCGAAAAACCATACCCGGTTTTACTGAGCGTGTAATGCCCCCCCGGGCATTTTTTGCACCACAGTCCCCCTTTTTTCTATCCAGAGAAGGATGACCAACCCCCCAACAGGTCAGGGGGGAAAAAGGTAGTAGGGGACCTATTTTAAGGGGGTCCCCCCCAAAAAATGGTTTGTGCCCCCTAGCGTTCAAAACTTTGGT
>NW_023660984.1:14733-17233 GCF_015228065.2 Penaeus monodon
TTTTTTTTTTTTTTTCTATATTATTATATATATATATAATTAATATATATATATTTTATATATAAATATATATAATATTATTTTTTGTTTTTTTTTATATAAATATTATTATATAATGTTAGATATTATCATATTCATGATTATTTATCATATATAGATTGGGTGTGTGTGGTGTGTGTGTGTTTAAGTATTGTATGTACGTCTATATATCTATATTTTTTTTTTTTTTTTTTCTCTTCTCTCTTCCTTTTTCTTTTGTTTTTCTTTTTTTCTTTTCTTCTCTTTCTTCTAAGTGCCCTGTCATACAAGGACGTTGGTGATCAGGATTTCCATGATTTCTGGCAATTTAGAGCGTGGTTTGGCCGTGCCTTCGCCCCGGTGTTTTTATCGAGTTCACCATCTCTATTTGCCGGTTTCTGGGACTGGCACTACTTGGCTGTTGCCACCAGTGGCTAGTTACAATCAGGTGAAGTTCCCTTGCCCAAGGAACAAACCGCCGGCCGGTACTCGAACCCTCGAACTCAGATTGCTCGTGCATCTTGAGTCCAATGCTCTAACATCGGCACCGAGTGTAATATGTATATGTATATATATAATATATATTATATATATATATATATATATTATATATAATATACGTATATTATATATCTAATATACATATACGTATATATAATATAATATACACAAGCCACACACACACACACACACACAACACACACACAACATCCACACAACACACACACACACACTACACACACACACAAAACACACACACACACACACGCAACACACACACACACATATATACATATATATATATATATATATATATATACTTAAAAAAAAATATATATATATATATACTTAATATATATATATATATATATATATATATATATATATGTATATATATATATATATATATATATATATGAATATATATGTGTTTACACACACACACAACACACACACACACATATATACTATATATATATATATATATATATATATATATATATATATATATATATATATATATATATGTATAGATAGATAGATAATTCCCGTGGGAAACGAATTGTTATAAGGAAGAGGAAAGCTACAGCGGCTTCATTATGCAATTGCAAATGTTTTGGAGATGCAATCTCCATGATTTGTGCTAAAGAAAAAAATCAAATGACCAGAAACAAAAAAAGGCAAGTAAGTGTAGCAAGTAAGAGTAACTAACCAATTTATAGGTGGTTGGTAGTTTACATACAAAAGAGCGTGGTTGTAGTGGAAGCATTGTTTAGCTGTGGTTTCATAGGTAGGATATGGTGTGATTCTGCTATTATCAGGTCAAATCTGCTAACGTGGGAGGTCAAAAAGTCAGCATTGTTATAAGGGTGATTGTGGAGTGACATTGCTCTCTAATTGCTGAGAAAGATGGCTTGCTCAGCTGTAGGCCTGTCCTTGCTGACTTTGTGTTCTAGAATGCGGTGATGGAGCCAACGTGAGGCTGATCCCGCGTACCTAGCCTGACAGTTAAGATAAGTAAATAGGTAATCAACATACGAACTTAGTTTCTGAGTCACACTTTTTTTTTTTCTTTTGAATTTCAAATAGTCTTAGAATTGTAAAAATAAATTAATAAACCAAAAACAAAATCTGAAAAATGCATGTCTAGAATTTTATTTAATGATTTTCTGAGATCAAAACTAAGACCACCCATATATGGGAGTTTTATATATTTAGTGTCTTTGTTGACTGTGGTTGATACGAGTTTTTGGTAGAATTTCTGACAGAAAAATTCGTAGGGCTTTATAAAATAGGTTTAAGATGGGTACCCATTTGGAGTGAAAACTCTTTAAGAATGAAGCTTCTTCGTGAAACCTAGCCCAAGTTGCACAGCTGTTGTAAGCCTGGTTGATAAGTGTTGTAAGGCTGTTTAGCTTGTAAATAGAGGAATATAAACTGAGATAATGAAGTCCAAAACAGTGAATGTGGTTTCCTGTAGGCAATGGTGAAGAAGCAGTTATTACGAAAAGTTATGTAAGATCAAGAAATGATAGTTTTTTATTTTATTAATTTCATAAGTGAATATAATATTGGGTATTGGTGTAATATGGTGAATTCAAGTATGAGAGGAAGGAGTTAATGTGAGAAGGGTCGTTAAAGAGTAGGGAAAATATCATCCATGTAACGACAATGTAAAATAGGCTTGAATAAGCAGGGCAATTATTCAGCTAAGCTTGTTCATTATAGCAAAGGAAGGTATTGACGTAAAAGGGGCCCAAATGGTGATCCCTTTGCTCACCGTCTATCTGCGTGCAAATAGAGTCTTAAAAGGGAAAACAGTAAATTGTGAACAGTCACATGCAAAGTTTCTTGTAAGTTTTTTTGTTCAGACCAGTGACGAGAATGATGAGTCAGGTTTGTTTATAATTATACCAGTGGTTTCATTGAGAGGAACTTAGTAAATAACATTAGTAAATGTCAAAACTTGCCATTGTGACAG
>NW_023660984.1:45731-50731 GCF_015228065.2 Penaeus monodon
CCCCAGGGGTCTGTAGTTCGGCGAGGCCCCGTTTCCAAAGGGGGTTTATGCAGCCCATCTTTCCCCTATGTTGTACCCATTTCCCCTCTGCCCCGGTCATAGGTCCCCTTCAGGCTGGCCGGGGCTCCCTTTGAGTTGCCACGCACTCGTGGGTGCACCTCCGCCAGGTTTCCGGCAGTGCCACTGCATAGCGGATGTGACAGTTGGCAAGCAGTCGGGGGGCCCCCGGGGCCCAAAATCCACTGGTAGCCGAGTCATGGCCAAACATGGGGTCGGGCGGGGGAAGCCTTTTCCCCCTCATGAACAGACGGTAGGCCAGAGTGGCGGCAGTTTGACTCCCTCTTCCTGACTTTCCCTGCAATATTTGGCTAACTTTTGAGCAAGGGTAGGGTTTTAAACCCGCCCCACCAACACGGACTGTGGATGGAGGGTTTGCCCCCCTCCGTGTCTTGCGCCCCCTAACAGCTCGCAACACTCAGGGAACCTGGTGACTCAAACTCAGGGTCAAGTCAGTTCAAAGGACCCCCAAAACGGGAAATAAATTCTTTACTAACACGCCAGCCACGGTCTCGGCCTCGGGGTTTGGGTAGTGCATATCCTCAGGCCATTTTTGAGAAATATCCTTACCACACAGATTATCGGTTTCCTTGTGGCATAGGGCAGCGGACGGGCCCAATGCTTTTGCCCCCGTTCCAGGGGTGCCCCACACATACCCCTTTAAGGGGGAAAAGGGTTTCTTCCTGTGGGCCTTCTTTGCATGCACACATCACATCTCTACACCATCAGAACGTCACTTCTCACCCCACCCAGTAAACTTTTGACGGAGACGGCTCAGGGTTTTTTTTCTCCCCCAAAGTGGCCACGGGTAACCCCGGGCATGAAATTCCCTCAGCAACTCAGCAGCAGCTCGGGGTACACAACTACCCATGGTCACTGTCCACTTCACTCAACTCACCCAGCGCTTCACTAAAAAAAAACCGCTTTGATCCACTCGTAATTTTCCCACGGGCCCCAACCTTTGTGGTGGGGCCTCTGCAGCCACGCCTCCCAACTGGGGTGTCCACTGAGAGTCTCAAGCCATGGCAATGGGAGCAAGGTAAAGAGTCCCACATTGTCCCTTACCCATCACACCCCCTTTTAAGTGGCACATTCCGCCCTGCAGAGGGAGGCCACAGGATCAGATCCTTCTGGCACAGTTTTAGAACTAGCCTCACACGGGCTCGACTCGGCTGTCAGCGTTGAAAGGGGACACGACCCGGGCGGGGGAAAGTGGGGTAGTTGTACTGTTAAAGGCGCCCTAACCCCCTTGCCAGTGCCCTCTGCTCCCTTCAGCGCTTAACCCGGTAGGGCAGCAGGGTCAGTCCGGATGATAAATCGGCACCGAAAGGGTATGGGTAAAAAGTGTCGGATCTTCACCCCCGCCGCAATCTTTCCTTGTCACACAATAGTTGCGTTCAGGCTGCTGAACTTGGCACGTAGTAGGCCCGACATTCTTCCTGCCCTTTATCTGTGACAAATGCCCTGAGCCTTCCGCACTAGCGTCAGGTCCAACAGGTAGGGGAGCTTGGGGGTCCGGATAGGGCAAAACCGGTGCTTCCATCAGGGCCTTCTTCAGGTTGTCAAATGCAACTGACACGCCTCGTCCCACTGGAACACTCCCCTTTTTCGGTAAGTCGGGGGAAGGGGGCCCGTTTTACCGGGCGAAGCCTGACAAAGCGGCGGAGTATGTGCACAGGCCCAGGAGCTCCGACTTCCGCCACATTGGTTGGAACTGGCCCTTCTCCACCACGCCAACCTTCTGTGGGTCGGGCCGCACACCGTCTTGAGGGGACTCCCATCCCCCAGAAATGGCACCTCATGCTGGAACATCAAGCATTTTTTGGGGGCTGAGTTTGAGGTTGGCCTTCCTCAACCACTGTAGTACTTCCTCTAGCCGCCCAGCTCCTCCTAAAGGTGCTCCCAAGACGATGACGTCATCAATTTGACTCCCGTCTTCCCACTGCGGCCATCCAATACCCTCCCTTTCAGATGCTCAAAAACAACCGGGGAAAATTGCAGAGCCCAAAGGCATGACATTAAATTGCCCAGGCCTTCCCGAAGGAAAAGGCAGTCTTTGGCTTGTCCTCTTCCCCCATCCCCCCTGGTGATAACCTACTTGAGGCGATGTGGAAACCACCTGGCCCCCCCAAGCATCGAGTGTGTCATAAATTTCTGGGCAAGGGGGTTGATCCTTGATATCATGTCATTCAGCCCCCGGGTAGTCCACACAAAAGCGTTGTGTGCCGCCCTTTTTTTTCACCGGGGACTACCGCTGAACCAGGACTGTCTGACCATTCAATACCCCCTTTTGCCGCCAGCTCATTGACAGTGCCTGCATTCTTCTCGCCTGGTTGGTGCAATACGTCGGGGGGACTCTTAGGGGAAAAACTATTCCGGTGTTAATGCGGTGCTTCACCAATCCTGTGCGGCCCGGGTCCAAAGTCACCCCGCTAAACACATCTGCATACGAACGGGTCTGACGCTCTTTCTGTCTGTGTTTCCCATCAGTTAGGGGCGCCCCCGGTGCCCCAAGTCCTCGAGGAAGTCGGGAAACCCCCACAAAACCAACTCCTTGCCCCCGACGACTCTTCTGGACGCTCCACTTCCTCACAAGTGCCCGCTTTGCACCAGCTGGCACCTTCTGGGCCTTATCGGAGAAGTTGGCTCCCAAACACTGTAACAAACCCCTCCCCTGGCCCCAACAAGGCTCCGCCCAACCCTCACCATCAGCCGCTAAAAGTTTTGGTTGGGCTCCACGGGGCCCCTACCCCACCATCACTTTGACAGTGAACCGGATTCTAGCTCGCCTGGGGGCAAGGTGCAGTCGCTCAGCTGTAACTACTTGCACACCCAAACCTCTGGAAGAAGGGGCACCTTTTCACCGTGCACCCTCACCAGCTTCCGTCCAAGGTCGCAAAACCCTTACTCTGCGTCAGGTGTCAAGGGCCCAGCAAACAGTCTCCCAATCGGCCACATACCCGGCGCCGTGCCCGTGCGCCCACGCCAATCGAGCCCCCCACGGGCCCCTTGAGCTGCACAAAATGCCCCGTGACACCACAGTCCTGTGGTGCTTTGGGAAGTCGCATGTGGCCAACATATCGGGCCCCGACTAGGGTCTTCTCAGCCCCATGTCCACTGTCGGGGCATGGCTTCCCATTTTTGAGCCCTCCACCGCATCGTGCTGGTTCGACGGCGCTTACCCAAGTCGGGCCCCGGGAAAAACGGGACGGCGGGGTTTCGGCCCCCTTTTTTCCGATTTTTCCGCCTGTCCCACTTCCTTCCCCTTAGGCCCTTGCTCGGATGGTGACCATACCTGCCCAGCCCCTTGCAGCACTCTAAGGGCATCAGAATCCTTCCGGTTGAGAGGACGTGTTTCCCGCTCCCTCTGACACTGACTACGTTGTCCCTACCTCTCCGCACCCCCCAACACAAGCCTTGGAAATTTCCCCCGGCTCCCCTTTCCTCAAGTTTTTTTCCTCCACTTTACCCTTTCCCGGCCCCGGAGGTCACGGCGGGGTGAGCGCTGGCCCGGGGCCCCTGGTTGCCTTCGGGAAGGCCTCGAACCCCAAGGCCCTCGCCAGCGCCACCTGCGGTCCTCGGGGTGTGCCTGCTTGACGTAGTTTTTGCAGTGCTGGTCCTGTAAAGCTCAACAAAGAAACCCGGGGCCAGGACCACGATCATCTCTTCCGCAGCCGCGGGGTACGACCTCCTTCCCACGCCTCCACCCTCACCAGCTGGGACATGTCTCGTCACTTCACGAGTCCGCTTCTTCAAGTGGGCCCGATATACCTCGGCCGGGTGGTGGTGCCGAAACGGCGTTTCAAAAGCCTCTGCCACGTGGTGTAAGGGGCCGTTGGGATGCCGGCAGATGCCCCAACACTTCCCCGCGGGGCCCTTAGCGCTTTTAACCGCTGCAGGGCCTTCTTTTTCCCGGGCTCCACCCGGGAGATGCCAGCATTTAAAATTGGGGAAACATATGCCCCCCGGCCACCTTCCCGTCGTCTCAGCTGGCTTAAAACTCACAGAATGTCTGGGGGCCCGGGGGCTGCAGGGTGGAAAAAGCATGCCGTAAACTAACAAAACCCGGGGGGGGAGGAAGGGGGTGAGGGAGGCAAGAGGGGGTTGCCCGGGGTCTGGTTTGCCCCACCTATACCCAAGGGAGGGGTTTTCCGATGGGTCCCCAGCCTTCTCGCGACCACTGGCTGCGCCCACGACGCTGCGGGGCCCCGGGGGTTTCCTCCACAGACCCCGGAAACCCCCCGAAAATTTGATACTCTGGCATCTTTTGCCAAAACCCTCGTCTCCCTTCTCTGCTTGCAACTTTTACTACCTCGGACGCTGCCTTTCCCCCCCACTTCCTCCCTCAGGCCCTAAACCTCCCCCTTCAGATCTGCACCTCCTCCATCATTTTCCTCTTCATGCGTTGCGGGCCTTTGCGGTGTACTGCTGGTTTCCATCTTCACAGAGCAGATTCTCTGTAGCCCCTCAGCAAGTCGCAGAACTTTTCCTCTGCCTTCCTTGCCTGCATCTCGACGAGAGGGTGCGCCTGTCGTGTGCCCTCGTGCCTGCTCTTCTGCCCTTTTGCCTTTTCCCTCATACCGGCCCAGCAGGCATGATCAGGCCCCATTGGCCGGTTTCACCTCACCGTGCCTGCCTCAGTCATAGCCTTTTCCCCTCATGGTGCCGCCTCTTTGGACCACATGATAATGGGCGCATCCACTGATCAAACAAAAAACCCCACTTCGACACCAATTGTTAGCCGGTCCCCCTCGTTCTCTGCCCCCAAACACAAGGCAGGCTGGGCAACGGCGTGTTAATAAGGGTCTAAACACTAAACGCTCCAAGGGGCACCGAACCCCACAGCGCCCCCAGAACACCAGGGAGAAAAGCCAAGTGGCGGGGCAGGGCACAAGTAAACACAAAATGACAGTCTTTCCTTTATTTACACAAGTTATTTACCC
>NW_023660984.1:53231-58231 GCF_015228065.2 Penaeus monodon
GCTGTTCAGTGTTCACGACCCCGTAATAAAACGCCGTCGCCTAGCCTGCCTTGTGTTGGGGGCAGAGAGAAAAGAGGCGGACCGCGTAAAAATTGGTGTCAAAGTGGGATTTTTTGTTTTTATCAGTGGATCGCCGATTATCAGTGGGCAAAGATGGCGGGAGCCTGAGGGAGAAAAAGGCTTGACTGAGGCAGGACGAGTGGGTGAAGCCAGCAGATGGACCTGTCACTGCCCTGTGGGCCGGGAGAGGGAGGAAAAAGGCAGAAAGGGGGAAAGAGCAGGCACAGGGGCCACGACAGGCGCACCATCTCGTCGAGATGCGGGAAGGAAACAGAGGAAACAGTTCTCCCGACTTGCTGAGTGCTACAGAGCAAACTTGCATCTGGAAGATGGAAACTCACATACACCGACAAGGCCTGCACAGCATAAGAGTGAACTGAGGAGGAGGTGCAGATCTGAAGGGGGAGGGTTTGGGCCTGAGGGAGGAAGTGAAGGAGGAAAGGCAGCGTCACGAGGGAGTAACGTTGCAAGCAGAGAAGGCAACGAGGTTCTGGGGAACAGATGCCAGAGTATCGATTTACTGGGGTTCTGGGGGCTGTGGCAGGAAACCCCCCGGGCCTCCAGCGCGTTCGCAGCAGTGGTCGCTCGAAGGCTGGGGGCCCTCGGAACCGCCCCCTTTGGGGATAGGTGGCGGCAAAATCAACCCGGTCAACCCGCCCCGTTGCCTCCCTCACCCCCCTTCCTCCCCCCCGGGGGTTTAGTTCCGGGAAAAGCTTCTCCCCCCTGCAGCCCCCCGGCCTCAGACATTCTGTGATTGTAAGCCAGCTGGTACGACGGGAAAGGGGGCCTGGGAGGCATATGTTGCCCAATTTTAAATGCTGCATCTCCCCGGTGGAGCCAGGAAAAAAAGGCCCTGCACTGGTAAAAGCGCTAAGGGGCCCCCCGGTGGAAGGTTGGGGCATCTGCCGCATCCCAACAGGGCCCCTTACACCCGCGTGGCAGAGGCTTTAAAAAGCCCCTTTCGGGGACCCCACCGGCCGAGGTATATGGGCCCACTTGAAGAAGCGGACTCGTGAAAGTGACAACACTGTCCCCCGTGGTGCAGGATGTGGAGGCGCGGTAAGGAGGTCGTACCCTGCGGCTGCGGAAGGATTGTGGTCCTGGCCCGGGGTTTTTTTTGTTGACGCTTTACGGACCAGCCTGCAAAACTACGTAAGGCACACCCTGAGGACCTGCAGGGGGGCGGGGGAGGGGCCCTTGGAGTTCAGGCCTTCCTGAAGGCAACCCGTGGCCCAGGGCCAGCTGTCAGCCCCCCTAAACCCCCGGGGCCGGAAGGCTAAAATGGAGAAAATAGCATTAGGGAAAGGGGAGCCCGAGAAATTTTCCCAAAGGGTTTTGTTGGGGTGCGGAGGGTAGGGCACAAGTAGTCAGTGTCAAGGGGCGGAGAACACGCCTCTCAACGGACGGATTCTATGCCTTCCAGCAGTCTGCAAGGAGTGGCAGGTATGGGCACCATCCGAGCACATGTCCTAAGCAAGGAAAATGGGACAGGCGGAAAAATCTGGAGAAGGGGGCCCAACCCAGCCCTCCTCGGTTCCCCGGGCCCCCCACTTGGTAAGCTGCGTCAACCAGCACGATGCAGGTGGGGGGCTCAATAAAAGGGAAGCCATGCCGCCCGACAGTGGACACTGGGGTGAGAAACCCCAGTGCGGCCTGATATGTTGGCCACGATGAGACTTCCAGACGCACCACAGAGACTGTGTGGTGTCACGGGGGATTTGTGTGCAGCTAAGGGCCCGTGGGGCCGATTGGTGGGGGAGCACGGTGCACGGGCCCGGGGTATGTGGCCGATCTGGCGAGCACGTTTGCTGGGGCCTTGACTACCACGCAGAGTAAGGCGGTGTCGACCCTTTGGGCGGAAGCGGT
Source organism: Penaeus monodon (assembly GCF_015228065.2). Lineage (NCBI taxonomy): Eukaryota > Metazoa > Arthropoda > Malacostraca > Decapoda > Penaeidae > Penaeus > Penaeus monodon. Next base: position 55,158 of record NW_023660984.1, read on the forward strand.
GGGGTGCAGGTGAAGAGGTGCCCTTGCTTCCAGAGGTTGGCTGGCAAGGGAGTTACAGCTGAGCCTGCACTTGCCCCCAGGACAAGTCTAAACCGGTGTCGACTGTCAAGAGGGTGGTGGAGTAGAGGGCCCGTGGGCCCAACAAAACTTTCGCTGGCTGATGGGTGTGGTTGGGCGGAGCCCCTTTTTGGGGCCAGGGGAGGGGTTATTACAGTGTTGGTAGCCAACTTCTCCCAAAAAGGCCCGAAGGGGCCAGCTGGTGCAAAGCTGGGGACTTGTGAGGAAGTGGAGGTCCAGAAGATCCCAGGGGGGCAAGGAGTTGGTTGGTGTGGGGGGCCCTTGCCTGACTTCCTCGAGGGGCTTTGGGGCACCGGAGCGCCGCTAACCTGTGGGAAACACGACAGAGAAAATGGTCAGACCCTGTTCATATGCAGATGTGTTTTACAGGGGGGACTTGGGCCTGGGGCCCACAGGATTTGGGAAGCACCGCATTTAAAACCGGAAAATAGTTTGCCCATAAGAGTCCCCCCCGAGTATTGCACCCAAACCCGGCGAGAAAGATGCACGCATGTAAAGAGCTGGCGGGACAGGGGGGATTGAATGGTCGACGTCCCCCTGGGCATCAGCGGGAGTCCTGGTGAAGAAAAAGGACGGCACACAACGTTCTGTGTGGCTACCGGCGCTGAATGACTGACTATCAAGGACCAACCCCTTGCCGAGAATTGATGAACATCGATGCATTGTGGGGGCCAGGTGGTTCTCCACACTCACCTCAAATCAGGTTTATACCCGGTGGAGATGGGGGAAGAGGACAAGCCAAAGACTGCCTTTTCCTTCGGGGAAGGCCTGTGCCAAATTTAATGTCATGCCCCCTTTGGTCTCTGCAATGCCCTGGTTGTTTCGAGCATCTGAGGGGAGGGTATTGGATGGCCGCGTGGAAGACGGCACTTGTCAACTTTATGAGTCATCGTCTTCGGGGGCACCTTCGAGGAGGAGTGGAGCGGCTAGAGGGAAATACTACGTGGTTAGGGAAAGGGCCCAAACCCAAACTCAGCCCCCAAAAAAATGCTTGTGTTTCCCGCATGAGGGGATTTCTGGGGGGATGTATCAGTCAAGACGGTGGCGGCCCGCCCACAGAAGGTGGCGGTGGTGGAGAAGTGGCCAGTTCCAACCAATGTGGCGGAAGTCAGGAGTACCGGGCTGTGCACATACTACCGCCGCTTTGTACGGGGCTTCGCCAGTTTACGGCTCCCCTCCACCGACTTTCACGAAAAGGGGGGTGTTCCCGTGGGACGAGGCGTGTCAGTTGCTTTGACAACCTGAAGAAGGGCCCTGATGGAAGCAAACCGGTCTGCCCCATCCGGGCCCCCAAGCTCCAAACCCGTTGGACACTGACGCTAGTGCGGAAGGCATCAGGGGGTTTTGTCACAGATAAAGGACAGGAAGGAGTTTTGTCCCGGGGTACTACAGGCAAGTTCGCAGGCCTGAACGCAACTATTGTGGGACAAGGAAAGAGTTGTGGCGGGGGTGAAGAGTCTCGAGCACTTTCACCCTACCTCTACGGGGCCCAGTTCATCATCCGGGCTGCCATGCTGCCCCACAGGGTTGAAATGTGAAGGTAGCAGAGGGTCGTGGCAAGGTGGGTTTGGGCGCCTTGAACAGTACAACTACCACATCGTCCCCGCCCGGGTCGTGTCCATTGCAAAGTGACGCCTGAGTCGACGCCCTGTGAGGCTAGTTGCTCACACTGTTCCGAAGGACTCTGATCCTGGTGCCTCCCTTGCAGGTGCTGGAAAGTGCCACTAAAAGGGGGTGATAGTGGCTAAGGCACATGTGGGGAAATCTGACCCCTTTCTCCCTTGTCCGTGGCTTGAGACTTCCCGTGGACACCCCAGTTGGGAGGGTGGGCTCAGAGAGCCCCACCACAAAATGTCTGGGGGACCAGTGGGGGAACATTACGAGTGGTCAAAAAAGGGTTTGTTAGTGAAGCGCTGGGTGAGTTAGTGAATGGACATACACATGGGATTGTAGTACCCAAGCATGGGCTGATTGCTGAGGGAATTACAGCCGGGGTTACCATGGCCACTTGGGCGAGAAAAAGACCCGAGCCGCTCCGTCAACGCTTCTACTGGGTGGGCTGAGAATGCGTGTCTGAGTGGTTAGGCATGTGATGTGTGCAGTCAAGAAGGGGCCCCCCTAGGGAAAAACCGTGCCCCGTTACGGGGACTGTGTGGGAGCACCCAGGGGAACGGGGGGCAATAGCATTTTCCTGTCCGCTGCCCCTCATGCCCAAGGAAAAACCCATACATCTGTGTGGTAATGGACTATTCTCAAAATGGCCTGAGGGAATGCACACCCCCAAAACGAGGCCGAGACCCTGGCTGGGGTGTTTGTGAATGAATTCATTACCCGTTTGGTGTGCCTTTTGAACTGACTCTGACCGGAGTTTTATCACCAGTGTTTTCCCTGAGTGTTTTCGAGCTGTTAGGGGTGGGCAAGACACGGGGCGACACCCCTCCATCCACAGTCCGATGGTATGGTGGGGCGGGGTTTTAAACCCTACCCTTGCTCAACATTACCAAATATTGCAGGGAAACAGGAAGACTGGGACTCAACTCCCCCCATGCTCATGGCCTACCGGGGCTGCTGTGCATGAGGTAACAGCTTCACACCTGCCCGACTCATGTTTTTGGGCCCAAACTCAGGGGTACCTGGATTTGGCCACAGGGCGGCCCCCGACTAACTTGCCCAAATGTCACATCCACATGCAGGGCCTGCAGGAGAACCTGGCGGGGGTGCACCCACGAGTGCTGGCAAGCTCAAGGCGCCGGCCATGCCTGAAGAGACCCATGACCGGCGCATGAGGGGGGTGAGGTACAACATAGGGGACGAGTGTGGCGCATAACCGCTTCGGAAAAGAGGGCTCTCGCCGAAGCTACGACCCCTGGAGGGGCCATACCGGGGGTACGGCCCCCTCTGGTGTCCCCCTATCGAATTCGCAGAGGGGGAAAACGACCGTCTGTTGTCCACGTGGACCGGCTGTGCGTTTCCATGGCCCGGGAAACACTCCTGGG
>NW_023660985.1:0-18325 GCF_015228065.2 Penaeus monodon
ATTTAACACGTACCCGCAACCCTGTTTTTCTGTCATTATGCCGTAGCCGCGCGACGCCATGTAATCATCATATGTACCGGGGAAATTATGTAATATTTTCAAAAGTCTTTTTCTTTTATAGAAAACGGGGCCCGGAGGATGAGGATGGGAAATACTTGATAACATCGAGTATATTCAATCCAGTGACAGGTGTTGTATCTGATTTTAATTCATCCCATCGTATTAAAGACTGTTGAAAGTAAAATTTCAAGAGAGATTTGGCATAATCCTGCTGAAAGTTTTGAAAAAAATCCCACCAAGTGTTTCTAACGAAGGACGGATTTATTATGTATTTGGGTTGTTGGCCGGGTTGTTTTTCCCCAAAGCTTTTCTACAGCTATAGAGGGAAGAGGTATGTTTATCCCCGCATTAGCAACAGAACGACACTCGCTCTCGCACTGCCCCACCATTTTTTTTTTTTTTGTAACAGCGCGAGATAATTAAGGGTTTTCCCTCCTCCGCCCCCGCGTCGAATTCCCGTGCTGTGTCGCGTGCTCCGCGCCCGCCGCCGCCAGCCTCCCTCGCACGCGCCGCCCGCGAGCCCCCGCTCATTACGGTATTTTTTACCTGGCGTACTCACATTTGGGGATGATTCTAATATGCTCTTGTCAAACCCGTCATTAATCTTGTTAGTATTATCATTACCATTTGCGAGGCGGCAAGAGATCGCCGGGACCAGATGGCGGTCAAACCGTGGGTTTTGGAACGAGACAATACTCTTTCATTTTTTCTTATCAAATTAGAGAGGCAAATGCGTTTATACGAGCGGGAGAAAAATGGAGAGAATATTACTCCGGTGCGAGATGAAAGAATAAATTTGTCTTTTTTTTAAGAGATGTTTTCTTCAGAGACGCTTCTTTAATTGCCTATCGATATCTCTTTAACCTTTTAATAATGCTCTTCTCCGTAGTTAAATTTTTAAAAAAAAAATTAAAAAAAAAAAATCTGCAATGCAATTATCTGCTGTTTATCTAGTTTTAATATAAACCTGAACGACGTTTTGGTTTTAAGCGAACAAATGAACGTAAAACATCAACAAAGCGAGGTGGTGAAGGTTGCCTTTGTCATGGTGGAGGTTGCATGTCATCAATCGTAATATAAGGGTTAAATTTATCAGGCATTCTCTCTGCTTTTTAGTTCTGTTCCACCCCGATGATAAGATCTTGTACGAGTAAAAAACCCGGCAGCGATGTTGGTACGAGCTCCTCGCGGGAAAAAAAAGCTTTGCACCGCTTAGATCTTCCGATAATACCCAACTCTGTTCTGAAAGTTTGTCAATCTGCCGAATTTTAAAAATCTCCTCCGTATTTTGTATTTCATAACCCTTGCGAAATGTGTTGGTATGAGAACGCGCTGGGATGCGCACGGTGTCGCCTCCTTTATTTTCGGATTGCTTGTTGGATAAACTAGAGGGGGGGGGAGTTATTCCTTAGTATAAGGATGGGAAGAGAAACTGAGGGTAGCTAGCTACCTAAAAATTGAAAAAAGTACATAGCACTGCACTGGACACTATAGGCACTGCACAACACTACACTTCACTGCACTAATGAAAATCACTCCTGAGCAGGTTGTTTACTGAGCGGCCACGAGGGGTGGAGGGGGCACGGGCAGGCGACAGGCCACAGGGGAACGGGCATGAGGCTGGCGTCAGAACTGAAAAACTGGATAAACTGCGCCATGTTTGTAACTCACTGTGTCGTGTTCGTATATATGTTTGTTTGGTGTTTTTTCTACGATGTTTTGAGGGTGAAGAATACACCAATTAAAACTAAAGTAGGTTCATTGTAGATGAGTTCTGACAAAATAAAAGGGAGTTCTTCAGGGTCCTCTGCTCCACACGCCAGGCTCTATGTAGTGAAAGGGATACGGGATCTTTACGCCTCACATACCAGAAAACCCATGGGGTCCCTTTCTCTTATAAAACTCCACTGTCCTCAGCCGACCCCAAAAGGTCTACAACCGTGACAATTGATAAATCGCCTTAGAACACGCTAATCCCCTCTTATTGCTTATAAACAATTCCCCATGCCGTTATTCTTATGTCTGTGTGTACAAATTTTGGTTTTTGCTTATACTCAAAAAGTTCATCAGAAAATGCTTATTCTGAATCGCTAAATATGTTTTCGCTATCCTTAACGATGTTCGAAAGGATTTATGTTTTTTGAATACTCAGCAATTTTGTCTCCTTATCATGAACCTTTTAGTCTTGTAAACACCATCACTCTCTTCTTACACACAACTGTATTAAGGTACCCTTTTCCTTTACCACGGAACCACCATGTGACCATATGTATCAGAATTTTTGTTTCTTCAAATTCTTTCATGTTTTTCATTATGTGTTTCAAAACGATATTTGTTTTATAGAAAATTTCTGAGCAGTTAAGACGACCGCTCGTTGCCAGCAAGGGGGAGGTCGGGACGCTTTCTGCCTCCCAGGCAGGTCTCCCTGCCTTGTCCGTCCTGCTACCATACTCTCGCAGAAATAAAGTTGTGAACCAGCGACAACTTTAACTCAACACTCTGAAGAAACAAACCACCAGAGAACTAGAGTACCACCCTGTGGGCACGTCTCGTCTTCCGTCAATTCACGTCCCCACCATCTTTACATTGTGCCAGCCACGGGGATCATACAACCCCATTACTATTACATTGGTACCACCCACTGGATTACACATCCCCCACTAATTATTACATTAGTGGCACCCCGTGGGATCATCAACTCCCATATTATTACACTCTGCCCGAAGTGCTACTGTCGACGTGTGATACAGAGACAAAATAAAAAATTGTACTCTACAAAATTGTCCAGAGAATCTCACTTTTTTATATAGGCATATTTCTACAGCAGCAATATAAACTAAACATAAAATTCTATATTTCACATGGTGTAACATATCACACAAAAGGCAGTATATTGTAATAATCTAATTTATCACAATTAGTACATAATATTCCATCATATTCCCTTCTAATGGCATCCAATATGGCATTCACAATCACATTAGTATCACTTCATTTCCAACCCCCAAAATATTACAAGACAAATGCTAATACTAAGGTAAAAAAATTCTCTTTTTTGTTTGGTAACACCGGGCGTTTATCGGTAAAACCAGCGTAGACTACTTGTTCAATATTAGAGCGTAAAAAAATGAAAGGGGGGACTTAGTGGGACACGAGGATTATTCGAAATCAAAAACCCAAACATCAATTCATGGGATTTATTTCTTCGGGTAAATTTTCCTCCAATTACGATTGGAGATGTAAAAAACAAATGGCGAACGAGCGTGATGATGAAAAGCGTATGAATTTTTTAAACCCCGTTGAAAACCCCACGCGCATGGGACATTGTTTTTTATTGAGGTTAAAACCAGAGGAAAATTTTTTTATGGACTCCTTTGGCGGCATCCGGGTGTGTATTCACCTTTACTGAGGTTTATAAATACCATTCACAAAAAAGACGCGTTAGCTACCTAATCAAGACTTCAGGTACAAAAGCTATGTATGGGGTGCTTATATATTATTTTTCATTTGCACCAAAGCAAGATTGGGGTTGGACAAAAAATTTAAAAGGCACTTTTCTCGAGTTTTTAGAAAAACCTTAAAAGGGCAACGAAAAAAGTATTGAACTTTATAAAAAAAAACTATAACATCCGCCATGTAAAAAAAATTTTTTAAAAAAGGAATGTCATATAAACAATGAAAAATACATTTTTGCACGTAAAGGGTAATAACCATTCGATAATAATGTGATAAAATGAATAAAAGAATGATCCCCCAAAACCGTTCTCTCCCCATACATATATAAGCAATGGGGCGGGTTTTATGATTCAATCGCGCCAACCAAAACCGCGAATCCAGCAGCAGCAGCAGCACAGGAACCCAAAAGTGACTATGGGGAAAGTCTGTTCCGGAAAGTATTGTAAAGTTAATATATGAAAGGGAAAAATAAGTAAATACTATACGATGTAAATTTTTTACTTTCAGGAATTCCCCTCGCCAGCTGAGTGTTCCCCGGCACGACGCGAATGTTTTTAAAAATTGCTACTGGGTTTTTTATGATATGAATTTACATCTGCTACTTGGAGGGAGGAAAGGAGGGGAGAGGAGGGGAGGAAAAAAAAAAGGGAGGAGAGGGGGAAAAAGAAAAGGGGAGGAGTATGGGGCGGGAAAAAAAAAGGGGAGGGGAGGAGGAGAAAAAAAGAGGGGGGGAGAAAAGGAAAGAGATAGGTGGAAGGGGCGAAAAAGGAAAAAAAAGAAGAAAAGAGAAGGGTAGAACAACCAAAAAAATGAAATAGGTTTTGTTTTTTTTTTTCAATAGTTTTTATTATCATTGTTATTGTCGAAATTTTTATTTTATTATTTTTATTATTATTATTATTAAAGAATTCAGTAAAACCCCTAAATATCAAATATACCTTTTTCCCATTGTTTCGTTTTTGTAATATTTTGATTTCGTTGTTTTACTATGAAAAAATAAAATCATGTAACATTTATCCTTCTTTATTATAAAAATAATAAACCCACGGGGAACAAATGAAAATCCTTTTTCCTTTTCTATCCAAGTTATTATCATTATTTATATAGTAATGGAGTGTAGTAGGGGAAAAAAGGGATAAGGAAAAAGTGATCTTTTTTTTTTTTTTATTTTTTTTTTTGTTTGTAGCAAATACAAGTTTTTTTTTATAAATAAAAAAGTAACTAAACACTTAATAAGTTTTTTTTTTTTCAAAGGGGTTTAACAAAACTCACTTAATATTTTTTTTATGCAAATCTTATTAATTTGAAAATTTTTTTTTTTTTTAACTGCGGAAAAGAAAAGCTCAAGATTTTTTTTTTTAATCCCAATCTTAAACTACTTTAAAAAACACACTACAAATAGTACTACTACTACTTTCTTTTCCAGTAATATCAAACTGTACAAAAAAACGCAATTATGAATCGCGATGTCCTCCCCTCTCGTAGTTAACACAAAAAATTTTTCAGTTAATACAATTTTATAGCTATTTTGAAAACACCTTTTTCTTTCCCTAGTAAATCTAATCTACACAAACGACCCCAACAGCTATGAGAGTTTCAGTTAACACAAACTTTTTTTTTTCATTAATACTAATCTTTAACTCCCTTTAAAAACACACACACCACACTTTCATCTCATCATCATCTAAAGGGGCTAACGCCGACGGGGGGGCATGGCCGCATCCCCCTTTTCGCTTCCACCACGGGGATCCCTCGGGCGAGTCCCCAGCGGCCCAAAACGGCCCATCCTAGTTCCTAAAGACAGGTCTCGTCGAGCTGCCAACCATGTCTCCTGGACGTCCCCAGGTCTCCTCCCCCGGGTTGCTCGCAGAGAGCCCCTGGTGGGGCAGGTCGCCATAGGGAGCGAGCAGGTGGCCTATCCTGATTGGCGATCCCCGGTTTTATGCAATAACGGTCCCCATCCCAGTCCCACGGGAAACCGCAGGTTGGCACTGTCCTCCCAACTGTACCCCAGATCCGGCAAAGGGATTGTTACAAAAAGGCATCAAGGCGAGACCCCAAAGGGACTGGATAGCGTCCGGGTTTCGCTTTCCATAGAGCAAAACTGGAATATCAAGGCCTTGAAACCGCAGCTTGGGCCCTTCTGCATGGGTCCACATCCCCAAACGCTCTTGTTTCGATTCATGGCCCTGTTGCCAGCCCCACCCGTCATGATTCCTGTCTGACCAACCCCAAATATGGACTACGCTAAAAAGGTATGAAAAACTTTCTGTGCTTCAACGTCCTCGCCCAAGCATGGTCGTAAAGGGGGGTTCCCAAACGGCCCCCAAAAAGTCCTAAATCTTGGGGGGCCAGGGCCCCTTTTAAGCCTGGGGGCTTCGCCTCTTTCAAAATGCTCAAGAGCCCCCACAAGTGACTCCAAGGACTCAAATAGGATGGCAACATCGTCGGCAAAACAAGGTCCGAGACCTTAAATTTTCCTATGTTGCCCGCACTGATTTGGCTATAGCTCTGCCCCTTATCCATCCATAAAGTTTAAAAGTGTGGGTGCAAGGCACGCCTTGCTCACCCCCGAATTAACAGGGGGGAAGGGCGACATACCCCCACCACACTTTACACCTTTTTTTAGTACCCAGTATAAGGCTTGCTATCAGGGGCCCTTTAAACGTTCGAATTCCCGAGCCTCAGGATCTCCCATAGCGTTCCGATGCACCGATTAAACCCCTTCTTGAGGTCGATGTGGCTGCAACAACCCCGACCAAACTCACGGACGGCGTTCCACAAAATTATCGAACGCTATTTTAAAGGGTTATTGGGGACTTTTCCAGGATAAATCCAACTGCTCCGGTCTCTGGGCCTCAGTGGTGGTTGCGGATCCCCTTTTCAAAGAAGTGAGCGAAACCTTGCCCGGTATCTGAGCAGTGTAAAGCCACGGGAGTTGCTACGTCCCCTCGATCCCCTTTCCCCTTCCAGAGGGATGACCCGCCCCTCACAGGTCGGGGAATGGTACCAGACTGCCAAATGGGAGTCGGGCTGGGAAAGCAGCCCCCCGGCCTAGGTTTCACCCCCCCTTTGCAGTTCAGCAGGAATCACTATCCTGCACTTTCCCACTCTTCACTTGGAAATCCCAGCCCAACCCTTTTAGGGTAGGAGGTTCCTCGTGTGGATGGGTCCCCGGGACAGGCACTGAACATCCTTGCTCCAAGCAACTGTTGGGGATCCACCTGGACAAACTGTTCAAAATCTCGCCCAACGTTCACGACCCCCCTGATCTGAGATGATCCGCCAACCGCTGATCGGGGACTGGGTCATCTGTGAGGAGGGCTTAGGGTTCATTTTCTCAGGGCTTGGTAGGCAGGCAAAAAGGGGGATTTACCAAAAAATGGCCTTCGACCTCCTCACAAGATTTCCCGGAGAACTTTCCTTGTCCCCCTCAGCATGTCCGAGCCCCACGCCATGGAACGACGCAAAACTTGATTCCCATTTTTGCCGAGCCTTGCGAAAACGCTTCAGTGGCCTCTAATGTCTCCAGGGATGGGATTCTGCCTTGTCCTTGGGGGTACGCCAAAGACTCCTACTGCTTTTTAGTGTTACCGCTTGAAGGCTCCCACAGAGCAACTGGATCCGTCAGGGTTGCTGGTTTTTGAGATCGGTCAAGCTGCCCCTGGCGAACCCACGGGCACACTCCTCCTTTCCCCTTTTCTGTCCAAGTGAAACACCTTAGGGTGGGGCCCGGGGGGCGGGGTTTTTAAATGGACCCCAGGGAGCCACAAGCACCCAGGTCGGTGCCACGAAACCAGCACTCCGGTAAAACCCGCAGTTCTGGGGGATCCTCCATCGCGTGCTCAAAGATGTGTCGATCTCCTTGGGCCCCTGTCCCTACGCTGTCCAAACCCAGCGATGCGAGTTGGGCGCTGGTACCGGGGGCCGAGATCCTCTTTTCTGGGACCTTTTGCAAAATCCCGGGAAAAGGAGGCTATTTTCGCTGCTGGGATCAGCTCCCGAGCCCTGGGGCCGACAAAATCTCGTACCAGCTCGGTCACAGCCGGTACCGCATTTAATCCCCCAAAAACAATCAATGTCCGGGCCGGGGGGAATCGCTGCCCAGATGCAGTTTTTGGGGTAGAACGCCTCTTTTCCATCGGTTTTTTTGTACATCGGTAGGAGCGGGTATCGCAATAAAGACTAAACCAAAGCATGCTTCAGTCTCATCCATGATACGCTCATCAAACCGGTGTCCCCCTCGACTACCGCAGGCTGAAGTCGACTGGGGATGGCTATGGCTACCCCTGGGGTGGTGCCATCGTGGGGCCCCCAAAACCAGAGTAGGTGTAACCACCAACATGATCGTGCGCTAAAACCCGGTCTTCTACCTCTGAGAGGGGGCAGCCACCTCAACTCCCCTCCTTCAATTTCCCCCGATAGAAGGTAACCGCCATCCGCCGCAAGGACCGGATTTCCAAGCGCCTACCCCGGAAAAACACGCCTGAGGTTAAGCCTCAGGGGGTCCTCCGGGTGAAAGCCACCTCTGCCGCTCCCACCAACACAGCCCCAGATAAGGGGGTCGGCAGGCTGTGGGACCGCCTATCCACCTGTGGGTTCCCGAGGGCTTTCCCCCACACTTTATGGTGGGTTGGCGCCTGCCGGGGCCAGGCGGGGCGAGTAAATTCGCTCCAATCCTCCCCCACATTTTCCCTCCCGGCGGACCCCGCCCGCCTTACTTTCTGGGTGGGAGGAAAACACCCCCCCCCCCCAGCATTTTTATTTAAAAAAAACGTTGCAAGGGTCTTCTGGGGGGAGGAGGGCTGGCAAGGGCCCCCTCCCCCGAGCGCCCCATTTCCCCCGGGTGGCTAGGGGGCAGGGTTGGTAAACAGCCAGAGCGTGTCCCCACGCCGGTGGGCCATAACTCCCTCCTCTGGGGGCCTCCTCTGCTCCCCCAGATCCCCCAAATTTACCTAAAACCCAAGGTACCCATTTTTCCCATGGGGGGGCCACGAGGGGGACTGCAGAATCTTAATGATGGGAGGCTGTGACCTGGGGGGAGACTTTGCGAAGCTCTCCCTTTTTCGCACTTGGGCTGCCAGGGTGGAAGCTGCAAGCGGAAGCATGCAAGCACTTAACACTATCTAGGTACCACACCAAAAATTTTTGCTTCACATCACCAGCACGTGGAAGGGGACCCCCACTTTGAAAACAATTTTTTTTTTTTTAAACTGGAATGTCGGTGGAGTGGGGGGTAACTTTTTCTTTTTATCAAGGGGAAATTTCGAGGGGGGAAGGATCTCGCCTTCGTAAAAACCCATCCTGCGTAAAACGTTAAAAAACGGGGGAAAAATATTCTGGTGAGTTTTCCTCAAGACTCGCTTTTTTACGAGAAAAGGCTATCTTAAAATGCTTCACTCTGTGCGAGGGGTCCAAGTGAATGCTTTTAAATGGGGGTCTCTCGTCCTTTCTAAATTCGAGAAAAATTAGGGCTTCCTCGTGGAAGTACCCTCCGAACTGCGAAAAACCCCAGCTATGAGAGGTCCGGGGAGAAAAGCTATACCCTCGAAGAAATTTCACAGTCCCTGAGATGATCCTGTCACAAATGCACGTGGGTAGGTAAGCTTCTCGTCAGTCAAATCAGCAAAATAGGGAAATGCTTCCCGACTAATCTTAAACAACCTACGGTTTAACATAACACAGGGAAGGAGGACATAATTGATACCGGATAGCTATTAAGGAATATTAGATATTTATGGCCCGAAATACACTATTCTTCTCCACTTCCATCTCGAGATAATGGTTTTATATATTGAAATATATTTAATATATATGTTTATATATGTAGATTATATATTAATATTGATTACATTATTATCATCGATGACTGATAAATAGTTTGAAAATGGTTGACACGATAGTCATAATGCATAACTCCACATGCTACTCCCTTATCTCCATCTTGTCTACCTTACATATCTACCATCATCCCTCCTCATTTTTTTTCTATCCTATATTAATATATTCATCTTATCCTCATATTCTTCATACTATGTGACATATCTCCTTTTTCCTCTTCAACTTTTTTTTTTTAGTTAGCCCTTATTATATCATTATTATTATTATTATGTTGTTACGAGATACTAATGTAATTTGCAGAGTGTGCTTCTGTATCTACCGGTCTCATTTTTATTATTAATTAACAAACACCATGATGAGTTTATGTGAGTGATGTAGTGGTTTTTGCATTGTGTCCGGCTAATAGTGTTAACCTATAAAATATCATAATTTCGTCGATTGGATCTAACCATTGTGTAATAGTAATGTTGGTTTATAACCGCACAGGGCCCCGATTAAAGATAGGATGTGTATACCCAGCCATGCCAACTATTGGGGACGGTGTGACGCAGACGACCAGTTTCCCACGGTGGTACTCTGTTCTCTGGTTTGTTCTTGAAGGTGTATATTAAGTTGTCGGTTCAATACTTTATATTTATCGATAGTATGGTAGCAGGACTGGCTAAGGCAGGAGACCTGCCTGGGAGGCAGAACGTCCGACCTTACCCGCTTGCTAGGGAACGGCGGTCTGTCTTAAATGCTCCGAAATTTCTATAAAAATTGTTTGAAACCACTAATGAAAAACATGAAAAATTTGAAAGAACAAAAATTCTGATACTATGGTCACATGGTGGTTCCGTGTGAAAGGAAAAAGGGTACTTTTTACAGTTGTGTTAAGAAAGGTTTTTGTGTTTACAAACTAAAAAGGTTCATGATAAGGAGACAAAAATTGCTGAGTATTCCAAAAAATAAATCATTTCGATATCGGAAAGATAGCGATACATATTTAGTGATCGAATAAGCATTTCTGATGACATTTTGAGTATAAACAAAAATAATTTAAACACAAGACAGAGAATAACGTCATGGGATTGTTTCAAGCAATAAGGTGGGATTAGCGTGTCTATCAATTTATCATGTCACGGCTGTAGACCTGTTGGTCGCTGAGGACAGTGGAGTTAATTATAAGAATGCACACATGCTTTTCTGGTATGAGCATAAAGTACATATCCATTTCACTACACCTTGCCACAAATTCTCTTTTTCAACAGGAACAGTTTCTGATATTTCATAGGAGTTTTTCACATCACAAGGCTTATAGACTGTTAAAGTCCAGGTAGAAAAGTAATGTTTTTTTCCATTTCGGGGTCAAAGCGGGGGGTTAACAAGGGGGTTTTTTAGCCATGTATGGGGTTTGGGACACCTTGTTAGTCCTCCTCTCACCGGCAAGGGTTTTGCGGGGCCAACTCGGGGCCCCGAGATGGCTCTAATTTCGGCTTTTGTCATTTTCCAAAATGCGCGTGGGCTACCGGGCAGCTAACTATTTACCATGTCGAATCATATTTTGGAAAGGGGGGGGTGCCTCCCCCACTAAGCTCGTCAGCCACAAACCCACATCTACCCAAGGTAACATCACTAATCTGCGAGTGTGCGATATTCGGGCAGCTTCCCATATTTAAAGAGCATTGTAAAAATTTTCCTCTGTGCGTGTCCCCCGTGGAGAACATAAAAATGTTCTACGGGGAAGGGAAATTTTTCTTCCCAGTTATTTAGATCGTCCAGGTTTTCGTGGGGGAATATGCTTTCCCTGTCAGGATTAATCTCTGGGCTTCAAGGGGCAGGTTTTTCTGAGTGTGTTGAGTATTCAATGGCATTGCTCTGATGGGGCGTCTTGGCGGGGAAACAAAACTGGTGTTCAAAATGCCATGCTACAAGGAATTTCAGATTATTAATTTCTACGGGGTACTGAGACCTTGTTTTAAAAAGAAATTTTTTGTTCATATCAGCTTGCATCCTTGATCAACAACCCGAGATCGTATGAATGGGTTATGGGCTAGCAGGCATTTTGGGACGTTTGGTTCCTCATTTGAATATTGACACCGCATTAAAAAGCCCCGATGTAAATTTTAAATTTTTGTTTTGGGTCGTGGGGGTCTGTGCTTCTCTGTTGTTCAAAACTTTTTTCCCCTTTCCTTTTTTTTTTTTTTTGCGGTGTTGTGTCATGCTGGTTTTGATCCGTCATGTGGAAGGGTCAGGGGATGTTTTTTAAAAAAATTTTGCCCCTTTGGCAGATAAAACTCTCATGAAATGTTAGCCATCAGTTTCCTTTATATGAAGCAGGGGACGATCACCTCTTTATCATGATAATTTTCCTGTAAGCGAAAGCCTTTTGTTGTGATATGGGCCCCGTTTTCCCCATTTTTTTTTGTCATAACCCTCAAAATTTTAAATGTAATGTGGGAGGGGCTGTAGGCTTTATAGTTGGTAAAGGAAAAACTTTTTCCCAGGCGCGGGTATGTAATCTGCATGGGTGATTTTCCCCTGTCATGTGGTTATCGGCTAGCCCTGGTTTCGAAGGTCGACAAAAGTTTTGTTCATGTTCCTGCCTCTGCAGTAAGCTCTACGTATCTGTTAAAAGTCGTGATGGGGCACGCGGTTCTTTTCAAGCAAAGCGGGGTTAGGAGTAGCCCGTTTTTGGGGGGGGGTTTTTCCTCTTCGCAGGGAAGAACATAGTTTTTTATTTTCTCGGGCTGTGGCGATTTTTTGCAGGTTGAGCAATAAAAAGGATTATTATCCTCCCAATTCTCCCAGGTTCCCATGGGGGGATTTTTTTTGCCATAAACCCGAAACTGGCTTTGGGTGGGGGAAAAACCTCCTCTCACTCTTTTCCTGCATTTTCCAGCGCTAAAATTTTCCAGCGGTGAGGGATTTTTAAAAACGCAGTCTGTGTCCCCCAACGGGTTAAAGATATCCTCCCCCCTCGGCATTTGCAGGGAAAGGGAAATGTATCTCCCTATGGCTTGAGGGACAAGATCCGCGATTGTGATGTAGGGAAAAAATCTTGTCTAGGTCAGACCGCTCCCCTCGTCCTTATCCACCTTCCAGCGGGACCGCCTCTTCACCCCCACCCGCACAGTTCTTCTACATTCTCCTCAGAATAATGCTAGCTTAGGGTTCATTTTTTTCTATGGCTCTTACTTCTCCGTTGCGAGATCTGTTCGCTGATATGGAGAAATCCTGTATACCCTTGACGGGGGGAGGGGGCATCCAAGGGGAAAAGGTTTTGCTTGGAGAATTTCGGCGAAATATTCTTCGTTTCTGCGAAGGTTTTTGGGGCGGATCTGGCTGGTCGGATTGGGATCTAAAAACCTAGCCCTAACTCCCCTTGGAAAAAATCGCTCCGAAAGCAATGTGCGGCGACACAGCACCCCGGTCGTCGTCGCCGGGGTCGATGTCGATGCTGTCTTACTTTTTCGCTGATACTATCTCCGGTTTTAATTCTTCTGTTGCGAACTCTTCATGCTGATAATGGGGGCCCCGGGCTCGGAGAGGGGGTTACGGCCGAGGGCCCCGGGTTGGGGTGACGGGGCTCTTGACCCCCCGTGGGGGTTTTTGGTTGCGAGAGCCCCCGTCAACTCAGGTGCTTGGGTGAGGGTCCAGGGGGGCCTGGACGTGCTTTCCCCTGCAGCAAGACGTTTACACCATTATAAAGTTTTCAGAATCGATATTTTTTTTTTTTGATTTTAATATTACACCTTTTGTTAAATGCTTACCTTAAAGGAGGTTTTTGGGAGGAAGGATCTTGACCCTTTAGACCCTTCCCCGCACTGCTGTAAAATTGGGAACAAAGTTGTCAAATTATTTTACTTTGGGGGTCTTATCATTTAAAAAATAATAGTAATAGCACCCTTTTTCAATTTGTTTTTTATATTACACTCACATTTTCCTTACTTGATACAGCTTTTTTTCCTGTGATAAAGCGTCTGGTTCTCGGATGTGAAATTACACCTCGGGAAGGGCAGGCAAAGATATTTTGGGGTTCTGTTTGCCCCAGTCTTGACAAAGCTTGAACCGGTGGCATTTTGCAGATAAATGCTACTAATGTTTTGGGCATACCGTTTTCCCTCCTTTTATCTCATGGACGGGGGAGACCTTTCACCAGAGCTTACGTTTAAAAATATTTTTAATTTGGTTTTGTGTGTTTTTCACCCTGCAGGGGTACATAATTTTGCAGAGTTATACATGAATGTTTTTTGGGTCTTTATCACAATTAATTATTTCCTCAGTACTAAAATTAACTTAATGTTCATACTATCATATTTCTCTCACAGATCTTACTCTTTTAACTTTTATTTTTTTATTTAGACAAATGTAAGGAAAGTTTTTACAATTTATTTTGAGAATTTTCAACTAATTTTTTTAAATGAAAGTATTTAAATTTTTGTAAACATGTAAAATCAGTCACATAAATTTTTATGCAAAAATAAATCTGAGTTCATTATAATCCAATACAATAATTATACCCAATTAAATATCCATCTTTTAGTTTTAACAAAAACTTCCATTTAAATCTAATTTTTAACTACAAAATACTAATATCAATTTAAGCAACTGTTATTAATCACCAAAGTCAATGCTTAAAAAAATTAAGCATTTTAAAAAAGAATTCCTTTCTTCACATACTATATTGAAATCATAAAATTTTGTAAACAAAATTTAAAAAAAGAAAAAAGTGAAATTATATTTAGGCAAGATGAATTCTTATACCAAGCAATTTAAAAAACTAAGTTTAATGTCTTTACACAATTACTACTTAATCAAGATTATCTCCATTAAAAAGTAAATGATAACTTTTTGAAAATGGAATAAAAATTTTTGTGCTTAAAAAGCAATCATAAACTGAATTAATTTGCTAAGCCCCCCCATTAACTCTAGCAAAAATTTTTCTAGGAAATACTTTAAAGATTACTACAAAACACAAACCCATTCTTTCGCTCTTTCCGGAAATTTAAAAATCATCATCACTGTTAAAGGGGCACACTTTTTCCCTGGCTGAGATCTCGTAAAAGTAAATCATTAAATTTCCCTTTCTCCTAGCTAACTTTTTATCAGTACCTTAGAATTTTAAAACTATTTTTTCAAATTTTATCATTCTTCAATTGACATCAACTATAATTATTCCATTATATGATTATTACTTCTAAAATTAACTTAGTCAAAAACAATTCTTGGGCCCCTTTTTAAGTCCTAATCTATGTTTCCCCCTTAAAAAGAAAACTTAAAATTGCTTCATAGGGGGTTACCCAAAAATGCCACCCAAAATGACAGGCTACAAGGTACACCAGAGATGACTTTTGGGAATCAACTTCCCGTCGCCTGTCCTAGCCGCTTTTTTTTCCCGATATGGAGCCCTTCCCGGGCGCACCCTTAACAGTTTCATGAAAAATTTAATAATAATTTCTCTTTACTTATTTAAACATCTGCGTCGGACTTTCCCATGTCCTAGCAAATTTTTAACACTTATTTTTCACTTTAACTTTTGTCTATCTGCCTTCCGTGTTTTTTCTTGATCCCCAGGGTTTTGTGATATATCTAATGATCGCCTCCAACTGTTGTTTTTTGTATTCGTGCTTCTAAAGCTTCTGTTATCATGGCGTGAACCCGTCCAGTTTGACGTCGCCGTCTCCGCTCTCCCTCGCGTTTTTTACGAATAATGCGGTTTTTATCCACGCAAATATATGCTCTAGTTTTAGAATCATTTGTTTGAAATGTCTAATAGTTATTTGTTAGGCCAAATATGACGGAGAACAAAAATCGGGAATTCACAAATACCCTAAGGGTTACTGAACCCGTTGGGCATGTCGGACTAAGCCCCTTGGCATTTGGAGCCTTTTTACGATAGGCAATCCTTTTACGTAAAGGACGCCAAATTTTCGCTCACCTCCTCCCCCTCGTTTCCGCTAGACAGGTAGGCACACACACACACACCGAAGCATGCCATATTTTTTTGGGGGCCAAACTTTTTCGGAATCATTTAAAACAATAACCCATGATACGGTTTTAGTCATTTAGGGATAGGACACATACATATAAAGGGCTGTTCATCATCTCAGGGGAAGTGGACAGGGATCATTTTTCATCATGTAAGGGGAGGGAAAGTCACATCCCCGAAGGGGGCGTGGGGTCTACTTGCCCGGGTCTCCACTACTGATTTGTTATATCACCTTGATTATTCCAATAATTAGCGTTTTTTTATTGGTATATCAAAATTTCCCTTCCTATATCACCTCTTTGTTTTTGAAAAATTTTTCTGCGATTTAACAGCATCATCATCCCGTCTTCGAGATTATTTTTTTTTCTTTTTAAAAAGGATTTTTCGGTCGTCCTGTTTTTGATGAAAAAATTTAAATTTTTCCTTCGTGGGGAAGTTTTTTTGTTTTTTCTTCTGGGGTTTGATATATACCGATGGAGGGTATGTAATACTTGATTTCACCTTTACCTTCTTCTTCTTCTTTTTCCCCTTTTATTTCTTCTTTCTTTTCTTTTCTTTTTCTTCTTTTTCTTCTTCTTTTTCTTCTTCTTCTCTTTTTTTCCCCCTTTCCTCCCCTCCTCCATATTTCGTTGTGCCTCCTCTTATCCTGTCTATCAGGGGGCGCGGCACGCTCCACTTTTGCACGTGACCGCTTTTTTCAAACAGCTGCGTTGAGTTGTGACTAACCCCGGGGGCGTCTGCGCCCTTCAGGGATGTGGGGCACTCGTAGCCCGCTGTTTTTTGTTGTTGTTGTTGTTGTTCTATTATCTCTTTCTTTTTTTGGTTGTTTTTCGGGGTAACGGGGCACCAAGCACACTGTAAACTCAAACTTAGGGATTGGGAAAAACTCTTTGATTCATACCATCTCCACCCACCTCCGCCAGCAATAAACCCCTTTTCCCCTTCTCATCCGCCCACCCTCCTCCTCCTCCTTCTCTTCTTCTCTCCACTGCTACTACTAAAGAGAAGCCCGAAAGGGGGTATAGCTAAGGGTAAATGATACAGAAAAGGGGGAACCCAGCCTTTTTGAATTGCAAAGTTTTTTTTTTATACAGGGGGGTTCTCGATTGACGATCCCTTTAAAATGACTGTTTCGCTTTTAGTTTTTTATATTTAAAAAGTCCAGGGGTAAACGTTTCGTTAATACTTTGAAATATCCGGAAATGCGTCAATATATTTTCTTCTTTAACCCGGTTATTTTTCTACGGTTTTTCTGAGATACTTTACTAAAACAAGCTAATAATCTGGATTTCTTTCTATCCTCTCCATCCATTATGGGGGTGTTGCTATTCATTCCTTATTTTTGTGGGAAAACTCGGATTTACCCATAAAACAAACTTTTTTTCGGCCCGCCAAAAATTTTTTCGAAAAAAATCTTTGTTTTTTTTTTTTTTGATTAAGGGGGATCTTTAAGGGTAAAACGGGAGAATTCTTCGGGATAAAACACACCCGAAATTTCCCCCCCGCTTTAAAACTTTCAAAATTTATAACCCGGGATGGGTTGCTTTTTATCAATGAATTTTATTCGAAAAATTTTTGATTTTTCTGAAAACTCGGGGGGAAAGGGTTGCTTGATCTCGCTCCCGTCACCACCTTTAACGTCGTTCCCCCCCCCAGTGAAGACTAACTGATTTTCTAGTGTTTGGGGTTCTTTTACATTGTGAATTGCTTTTGTGTCCGGGTTTTTTTTAGCTTTGCCTTTGGGCGGAGTACGTCCCCCGGGGTGATCATGTATTCTTTCATAGGCATTTACGATTCTGGTAAAACCCCCAAAAATTTCGATGTGTTTTTGAGATAAAAATATCGATAAAATTTTTACCCTTTAGCGTCCTAAGGGGTCCCTTTTCCCCCAAGCACTCTAATTTCTTAGCTGTATGTTTTTACAGAATAATTTTTTTTTTCCCTAGTATTTTTTTCAAAAACTATTAAAAATTCGGGTTTCCCCGTCATAATATCCTCGAATTCAAAAATCTCCTCCGTTTTAACACTGAAATAAATCGTTGGGGGTTTCTGATGCGGTTTTCCGTTTTTACGGTCACTCGCAATTTCCCGGGAAAACATCATACATCTTTAAAAATACCCATTTCCTGTTTTTATACTTCATTTTCTCAAAACCCTAAATCCACCTTAAAATCACGCGTGGTTTGGTGAGGTATTTTTTTGACGGGGAAAGCTTTTATTTTTTTCGTTTAAAATTCTTCCTTTAAAATCCCTAAAGTCCTCGCGTATATCCCGACCTTTTTTTGATCTCGTTATAGATCTTTAACACTCCCTAACACGGAAAAGGGGATGAAAAAATTCTCATAACCTCGCGAATAAAGTTTTTTTTTTGACTCCATTGATATAAAGTGTTGCGGGGGTTTTTTGTTTGTTTGATAATGTCATACGAACTTACTTCGGGAAGGATGCGAAAATCTAAAACAAAAGAGGGACAAATAAGGTTTTTCTTTCAAAATGGACTGTATATATACCTAAAACTTAGGTAATTGTTTACCAATGGCTGTCTCCCTAAAACTTCAATCTGAAAAGTCGCCTGACGAAGGAGAAGAAAATGGGTGGCGTTTTTAAAGGGTATATCTCGACTTTTTTCGTTCATAAAAAAATTCTGCTTTATCAATTGACGCTTAAAATTTGGGGTGCCTTCCCCCTTTGTAAGCTATCGGGGGGGCAAAATTTTTTTCGGGGGGGACGGGGGGATATTTTTTTTTTTTTTTCTGGTTTTTTGGAAAAAGCCCTTTTTTTTTCGAAAGGAGGGGGGGTTTAACCCCCCAAACCGACCGGGGGGTTGGCTGGATTATTTCCCCTTTTTTATTATTTCCGGGTTTGGTTTTTTTTCCTTTTTTTTTCCCCCCCCCCCCCCCCCCCATAAAAAAAAAAAAAACCCCCCCCGGGGTTTTCCCCAAAAATTTCTTCCTTGGGGGGGGGGGTTTTTCCCCCCCCCCCCCCCTTTTGGGGGGG
>NW_023660986.1:7500-12500 GCF_015228065.2 Penaeus monodon
CTAAAAACACCAGAAACAATAGGTCTTCAAAAAGTTACATAATACATCACCAGGTTATGATGCTGTGTTAGGTTGGCTCCATCTCAGTGCTTCTGTTGTAAGTCGTCGGAGTGTGAATTCAGAGAGGTCGCCTGTCTGGCACTCTATCTTGTAGTGCTGTAGTGCCAGGGTTAAAGGGGCGTCGATTTCTCGAGTGTCAAGGGGAGAGCACCAGTCGTCTAGGCATGCTGTAGATGTAGAGTGAGCGCCAGGTCATTTAGGAACGGAATGCCGCTTAATTAGTGCAAAATGCCAAGGCCTAATTTGACGGTTATTCTTTGACTTATCCAAGTTCGTCCTTGTGATTCCCTTAAAGCGCTACTGAGTGTAACCAGTCTTGTCAAACTACATGAAAGTACATAAAGAATAGATAATACACAATGTGCAGGTTGTAGGAGTGTATTAGCATTGGCAAGTTACACAAAAATTAAATATAAGCAAAAAGTAAAGTAAACATGTTGATACACAATGTGCTGTTTGTTGGACGCCATTATGACGGTCGGGAACGGCAGAAGGTTGTGTATTTTCGTCTGATTTACATTTTGTTTCTCTGCTCGTTCCCGGCTTCTTTATGATATTGTGGTGCGCTGGAATGTACAAACATATAAATATCTTTGTTAGTTACACCAGCTTCCTTGGGTCGTGTGTGTGTGTGTGTGTGTGTGTGTGTGTGTGTGTGTGTGTGTGTGTGTGTGTGTGTGTGTGTGTGTGTGTGTGTGTGTGTGTGTGTGTGTGTCTGTGTGTGTGTGTGTGTGTCTGTGTGTGTGTGTGTGTGTGTGTGTGTGTGTGTGTGTGTGTGTGTCACGTTCCATGTACATGTATGTCGAAGGTTGCATAGATGAAGAACGTACTTCTAATTGCCAAAAGTAACACCTGCATATAAACTGTTCCACTTCCATGAGTGTTCGCGCGTGCCAGTACGTTCCCATGTAGGCATCAAGAGTGTACAGTCAGCAAGTCTTCTCCCTGACCCACGGTCGGAGCACCCTGGACTAGAGGAAGGTCAAGCCACCTGCTAAAACCCTAAATCATTCCCCTGGCGGTAGTAAAACTCCTCAAGAGGGTAATTGGAATGAATTATTGTCATGCTGCCTCATATCCACTGATGATTTCGGATGAGAGCGAGGAAGTAACCACATGGAGCGCCGAGGTACATTTTCTCTGGTTTTTCAGTATGACTTATATTTGTACCCTGTATTTGCAAAATGAAACACTTACCATGGAAAAAGAGATTATTCATATGACTCTTGCTTTAATTCTGTCATCGGAGATGAACTGGATTTAGATATGTAATTATCCGTTAATATTCTACTTAAATTACTCGTTTCATATGCATTTTAATGCTTTCTTTAATGTTTAACAATCTACACAAAGGTGGAATTCAGCGCTTGAAAATAATTTTATTTCATCTTTTCTGTAGCTTACAATTATGTTAAAATGAAGCTTTATGTGGAGACAATAGTGCAGTTATCTTTTCTAGATACAATATTCTCGAATACAACAAAATTTGTTACAGAATATTCAACAAGATACACTTTACCAAGCTACACCCAAGGTTCGCTTAGTAAAAATAACAAGCAAGACCCTAAAATAAGTGAAAGGAATTGCAAACAGTTCATAATGAAAATTATGTACTTATAAGAAACAAGATACTTCACAACATAGAGATTTGTGTGGGATACCATCAGTCTAAAGATATACATGTCCATCCAGTGGTAGTGCCCACGATATCACTGAAGATAGAACTCTACGCTGAATATACGCCACATTTCATTTACATCATTCCCATACTGTAATTGTTCCTTTCTGTAATTGATATAGTACTTATCATAATAATGTTATAGCCTAAAATTGAAATGTATACATTATATGTTATAACCATGCATCAAATGTACCACAGCTTGCCCACGCCTGTGCAGTTAGCCAGGGTGGTAAATAAAGGACTAAACTAAAAAATCATTCCTATCTAAACCTAATACTGACAATACAGGCCCATTTCCTTGATCTCCTGTCTGTGCAAAGCACTTGAAAGGATAATACTGAACAGGCTTATGTATCGTATAAATGCTAAGTTATCTCCCAGACTGTATGGATTTCTCCCAGGGCGTAGCAGTCAGCACTCTTTTGCAGTGCTGACTGCAAACCCAGGCATGCAAACCGTTTTTTCTTGATCTTAAATCTGCATTTAATATTACAAACAGAGAAGTAGTTCTTGAGCACTAGCTAGTTTTGGTATTCAGGGAAAACTGTTAACATGGATTCAAATGTATCTATCGAATCAGTCGGCTCAGGTTTCTCTTCAGGGCCATTAAGAGTACTCATGCAAAAGCATTTAAACTCGGCACACCTCAGGGAGGTGTACTTAGTCCTATGCTATTTAATATCTTAATGTATAGATTACTAGGCGATATACCACTTTAGGGCAATGACTCCATTATGTGATATGCTGATGATATTTGCATTATTTAGATATACTCTCAGCAAGGCTTTATTGAGAGCGGCTTGATAATCTCGACTGAGAAAACCAAGGCTCTTAACCCAAAGACAATCCCTCTGCCAAGCTTTCATACAAATGGCATTGAGCTAGATCTCTGCCATCAATACAAATACCTTGGGGTGATTGTCAATGCAGAGTTCATCAGAAACCTGAAGAAAAGGCTGTGGGAGCGGCTGAAGCCACTTAGGACACTTGTTGGCAAAGACCATGGTATCAATGTCAATATCGCAAGAATTTTTTACTTGTCATACATACGGTCACTCATAGATCATCATGCATTGCACCTAGTGTTGTTCAAGGAATCAGAGTTGACTAGTTCAGAATATGTACAAAATGAAGCCATGAGGAATCATTCTTGGTGCCCCTAGAAAAGCAAGAATTGTGAATATGAGAAGTGAACTAAATTTACCTTCTGTTTACGAAAGAACATTATACATAAATAATACATTTGGTGTCAAATCAATTAGAGAACACCTCCATTGTTCAGAGTTCCAAAGACAACTAAAACACCTATTCATACTCAAATCCATGATACAAGTAACATGTAACACTTAGCTTAGCTGAACAAACCCATAACTAAGACCCTACATGGACGTTTCTGTACCACCGTAGAAAATGTCGGACCTAAGTGTATATTATACGACTGCCCCCATAAAAGACAGTGTCCCCCATGCTATACATAAGCAGCATGCACTTGTAATTATAAATGAGCATCTTGAAACTCTGTCCAATGCATATGAATGCTACTCTGACGGGTCCTTGCAGTCTGGAGCAGAGCAAATGTGCTTTTGTTGTATATAAAAACAATATCTTGCAACACCAGGATCGTAAGAGGGTTCATGACTGGGCTAGCACTACGCAAACTGAGTTGGCAGGAATACTCATGCCACGGAATTTTTATTGAATCAAGGCTCGGAATAATATTCTGTGATTCACAGAGTGCTCTCCAAGCTCTGAACACTCTAGACAAAGGTGCAGTTAATATTGCAAATGACATCAGGATAATCGTGCAAAAGAACGAGACCATGTTGGAATCCTAGGCATGACCATACTGATCGCCTAGCAAAGTCAGCCTGTGGCAAGCAAAGTGTGGATATACATCTTGGGGTACCAATTTCTAGGATTTTATGCAGTATTAAAGCTTCCTTCAAAGAGGACTTGAACTGAGTTGAATAATTCTCACGCCCTGAAAGCTGTAGCATAAAGCACTATGACCGGTTTAGGCAAGATTCATTCACCTATGGTTTATATAAAATAAGAACAAGACAGTGTGATACTGTGACCGAAAGAATCAGGCTTGGATATAGGTTGTATTGACAGGTCAGCACAGTTTGTGATAAGTGTAAACTGTAATGAAAAATATAAGCGAACACTTGTACATTATATCTCAGAGTGCCATGTGTTACAGCCTTTCAGACCACCTAGCATGAGGTATGGAGAACATATTTCTATGTAACTATTTCATATCCTCTGATGTCTTAGAAGATATACTTATGTTGTATCCAAATTTGGAATGTAGCATCACATGACTGCATATCAAATGTAGCAATGCCTTTCCACGCCCAAGCTGTACACCGGCGTGCAGATGAGTAGATAAACGACTGTAATTGTTCCGTTCCTTAATTGATATAGTACTTATCATAATAATGTTATAGCCTAAAATTGAAATGTATACATTATATGTTATAACTATGTATCAAATGTACCACAGCTTGCCCACGCCTGTGAAGTTAGCCAGGGTGGTAAAAAAAGACTAAACTAAACTAAAACACCCACAGCCATGCTAAAGGTTAGAAGGATATAACTAAATGCGACTTGCCAGTGACTTACTGTAACAATTCTGATAAATCATAAGAGCTTAGATTGGCATAGAACACAGAAAAAAAATAAAAGCTAATTAGAAAGAAACACAACGGTCAAAGGCGGGACGTAGTTTGGTGACGACGGCCTCGTGACGCGTTTACTCTAATTCTTATTTTTATGAATATGAAATGATGAACAATGACTATTTCTACAAAATTAAAACTTGTAAAATTATAGGATTTCTCTTTCATCGCTTTAATATCTAAAGAAAATAGATCGGTTCATTATGCAGTTTAATGATAAATAACTCGGTATACTAAAATAATATATTGAAAAGGTATTTGGCCTGAATAACTATATATAATCGGTTGATCACAGAGAAAATTGATATAATGATACTTTAAATACCGTCTATGCTAGATGTTGTAACAGCATATTCAAAATCGTGAGTACAACATTTTGTTGGCCAGTATATGTGGTGCTTCGAGCAAATATTCTTGAGGCACACGGCCCTTGCTTTATCAAAAAAGTCACCCAGTCAGATTGTAACCAGTGTGGTATAGGAAATTTTCCTAGGAATCTAGGGAAATTCTATATCAACCGCACAAACAAGACCACACACACACACACATATGTGTGTATGTGTGTGTATGTTTGTATG
>NW_023660987.1:0-12500 GCF_015228065.2 Penaeus monodon
AATAATAATAAAAAATTAAAAATTTTTAAAAATAATAATAACAATAAAAATAAAAATTATTTATTATTATTGTAAAATTTAAAAAATTTTTAAAAAATAAAAATAATAAAAAATTTTTTAAAATAATTATAAAAATTAAAATAATAATAATAATAAAAATAAAATAATAATAATATAATAAAAATAATATAATAAAAATAATAATTAATATGATAATATTAATAATCCAAAGTTATCAAAAATTCCCCTTTTTCTCCTTTTATCCCATTTTGTCATGATTAAAAGATTTTGGGAATTTTATCATTATTACCCTAATAATTGCCAAAATCCAAGGGAAATCGAAAAAAATCCTTTTGGAATTATCTCAAAAGGCTATATTTCGCTAGTTTTCCGCTTTTTTTCGACTTTTGGGAATTATTTTCTTTATCTTTTTTTTTTAAATAGATAATTCCGTTATTTCATCATTATTTCATGATTATCATCAAAATTATCATTTTCATCACATTATCATCATTATCATAAATTTTCATCATCATTTCATCATTATTGCAATTTTTATCATCATTATTGAAAATTTTTATCATTTTTTGCAATTTTGAGTTTTAAATAATATTTTGCAAATATACTAAAAACAACAAAAATAATAATAAAATAAAAATAAAAATAAAAATAATAAAAGATATTAAAAATTTTTTTATCATTATTTTAATTAAATTTCGTAAATTCATTTTTTATGTTATAAAAATTATTTTTGCAATTTTCCCACATAAAAAGGATAATAATGATAAAGGGAACTTAATAATATTTAAAAGATATTTAACTCTTTAAAATTTTATTATACTTTTATTATTATTATTTTTATTTTGTTATTATTCCGTTATAATATATGTTTTTGGCAAAAATCAAATAAAAAAAAATTAATAATAATATAAAAATAATAATGTAACAATAATAAAAATATAAAAAATAATAATAATAAATTTAAAAATAATAATATAATAAACATTTAATAATAAAAAAATAATTTTTAAATTATTATTAATTTAATATAATTAATAAATAAAAATAATATAATAATAAAATAATAATTAAAAATAATAATAATAATAATATTAAAATAAAAAATAATGATAAAATTTAAATATTATAATCATCAAAAGTTATCAAAAATTTTCTTTATTTCACTTTTGTCATGATTAATACGATTTTTTTCATTATTTTCATTTTCCCTAATAATTGCAAAATCACCAAGAAATCGAAAACTTCCCTTTGGAGATACTTCAAAAGGCTATATTTTTGCAGTTTTTTCCGCTTTTCGATTTTTGGGAATTTTTTTCTTTAAAATTTTTTTAAAATTTTTAAAATTGAACAAATTCCGTTATTTCAAAATTATAAATTATTTCTCAAAAATTTCATTATCGCATCATTATCATATCATTACATCATTATTGCAATTATTTCTCATTTGCAAATTTCTCTTATTTCAAATTTTTTCATTTTTATTGCAATTTTGCGTTATATATAAAAATTTTCATCTATACTATACCAAATACAATTAAAAATAAAAACAAAAAATAAAAATAATAAGTTTCTATAAACTTATTTTTATCATTTTCAATTAAAATCGTTATTACTGAAATTTTTACGTTATAATAAATTTTTTTTTACAAATTTTACTACCATAAAAATAATATAAAATAATAAACAATAATAAAATTTAAAATTATAACAATTATATTTTTATAAATTATACTTATTATTTATTATATTGTTATTTTACATTATAATATTTTTTGGGCAATAAAACTAAAAATTAAAGTATAATAATAAAATTTAAAAAAATAATAATAAAAAAAAAATAATAATAAAGTATAATGATAATAATAATATATATAATGATTATAATAGAATAGTAATAAATTTTTAAAAATCTCAAATGTTATCCAAATTTCCCTTTTTTCTCACTTTATCATCATTATTTTCATGTTAATAGAATTCTGGTAATTTTTTACATTTTTACGCTAATAATTGCCAGAAACATCAAAAAAATGGAAAAAAAGTCTTTTGGGTCACTTCAAAAACTATATTTCGCTAGATTTTGCACTTTTTCGACTTTTTGGGGTTTTTTTTCTTTTACCTTTTTTTTTTATTGGGACACAAAACCTTGATTATCACATTATTTCATGTTTCATCATTATTACGTTTCATCATCATTATCACATTATCATTTATCTCATTATATCATCATTTCATCATTTTGAATTAATCACATTATTGCAATTTTACTTTTATTGCAATTTTTGCAGTTTTAATATATAATTTTACATCTATATAAAAACAACTACAATATATAGTAATTTAACAATAAAAACAATAATAACGTTCATTTAAACTTATTTATTCATTATTTCAAATTAATACGGTTTTTTACTGTATTATTCTGCAAAAATTTTTTTTACAATTTACTCCTAAAAAAAATAATGATAAAAATAACAATAATAATTTAAAAACAATATTATAACAAATTTTATATTTTAATTATACTTATTATTATTTTTATTTTTATTAAGGTTTTAAAAATTATTTTGCAAAAATTTCTAATTTAATATAATAATCAGGGGGTAAAATAATAAAAAAATATAATAATAAATAAAAAGTAATAAATAAATAAATAAAATAATAATGATAATAATGATGATAATAAAAATAGTAAACATTACAAATCATTAAAAAGAATGGAAAAAAAGCATTTTGGAGTTCTCCTCAAAAGGGTATTTTCCTAGATTTTGCCGCTTTTTCACTTTTGGATTTTTTTTTTTTTTAAAACCTTTTTTTTTTTTTATATATGGGCACATTCCTGTTTTTTATCACTTTTACATGATTATCATCATTTTATCGTTATCATCACTTATCATCATTATCGTCAATATCATCATCATTATCATCATTTAAAGCTTATTATCACATTTTGCAATTTTATCATTATTATTGCAATTTTGCAGTTATAATATATATTTTACATCTAACTAAACAAATACAATAAAAAATAGTAATAACATAATAATAAAATAATAAAGTTTCTATAATAATTTTTTTTATACTTATTTCAATTAAAATCGTTATTCTGTAAATTTTTACTGTTATGTAATTTTTTTACAATTATACTACCCGTAAAAAAAATAATGAAATAAAACAAAATAATATTAAAAACAATTTAAAACATTGTATTTTATAATTTCTTTATTTTATTTTATTGTTATTTAAATTCAAAATTTTTTTGGCAAAAATACTAATAATTAAAAATAATAAAATAATAAAAAAATAATAAAAAAAAAATAAAATATAAAATAATAATAAAATAAAAATAATAATAATAAAATAATATTAATAAAAATAATGATGATAAAAATGATAATAGTAAAATTAATAATCATCAAATGTTATCCAAATTCTCTTTATTCTCCTTTTTTCATCATTATTTCATGATTAATAGAATTCTGGTAATTATTTTTGATTATTACCCTAAATAAAATTTCCAAATCCAAAAGAATGGAAAAAACGTCATTTTGGGTCTAGTCTCAAAATGCTAATTTCGCTAGATTTTGCCCTTTTTTGACTTTTGGGATTTTTTTTTTTTTACCTTTTTTTTTTTAATATGGGCCAAATTCCCGTTATTATCATCATTATTATCATGATTATCATCATTATTTCGTTACTCTCATTTTTACATTTCATCATTATCATCATCTTTTCATCGTTATTGCAATTATTATCATCATTATTGCAAATTTTTATCATCATTATTGCAATTATTATAAATTTTGCAATTTTGCAGTTAAATATATAATTTTTCATCTATACTAATAAAACTTATAATAAAAGTAAAAAATAATATAAAAATAAAACGTTTCTTAATCATTATTTATATCATTATTTCAATTTTTAAATTTTTTTACTGTAATTATTACTGTTTTTAAAATTATTTTTTTCAATTATACTACCTAAAAAAAATAATATGATAATAATAACAATAATAATATTAAAAAACAAAATTAAACAAAATATTTTTATAAATTTTACTTATTATTATTATTATTGTTTTATTACGTTTTAATATATTTTTTTTGGCAAATCTAATAATTAAATATAATAATAATGTAAAATAATATAATAATAAAAAAATAATTATAATAATAAAAATAAAAATAATAATAATAATAAAAATAAAATAATGATAATAAGATGATAATATGATAATATAATAAAATTAAAAATCATCAAAGTTTTCCAAATTCTCTTTTATTCTCCTTTTATCACATTAAAGTCATGATTAAAAAATTCTGGTAATTATTATCATTTTTACCCTAATAATTGGGCCAGAATCATCAAAAATTTAAAGAAAAAATTCATTTTTTGGGGTCTACTCTCAAAAGGCTCTATTTCGCTAGATTTTTTCGCCTTTTTTTGACTTTTGGATTTTTTTTCTTTTTTAAACCTTTTTTTTTTTTATATATGGACACAATTCCTCCCATTATCATCATTTTATCATATTTTCATCATTTTATCGTTTTCGCACATTATCTCATTATCATCATTATCATCATTATCATCTCATTATCATCATTATTGCAATTTTATCGTCATTTGCAAATTAAAATCATCATTATTCAAATTTTTGCAGTTATAATAATTTAATTTTACATATTCCTTAAAAACTACAATAAATAGTAAAAACAAAAAAACTTTTTTTTTTATAATCTTATTTTTATCTTATTTCAATTTAAAATCGTTATTACTGTAATTATTTCTGTTATAATAAATTTTTTTTTACAATTATACTACCGTAAAAAAAATAAAATGAAATAATAACAAAAAAATATTAAAAACAATATTTTAAAAAATTTTATTACAAAAATTTACTTGATATTTTTATTCTGTTATTATCACATTATAATATATTTTTTGGGAAAAATCTAATAATTAAAGTAATAATAAAATATAATAATAATAATAATAATAATAAAAATAATAATAAATAATATAAATAATAAAATAATAATAATAATAATAATAAAAATGATAATAATGAAATAATATGATTATAATAATTTATTACTCAAGTTTTCCAAATTCTCTTTATTCTCCTTTTATCATCATTATTGTCATGTTTAAAAGAATTCTGGTAATTATTATCATTATACCCAATAATTGCCAAATATCAAAAGAAAGGAAAAACGTCTTTTGGGTCTACCCCAAAGGGTATTTTCGCTAGATTTTGCCGCTTTTTCGACTTTTTGGGGTTTTTTTTTTTTTTACCCTTTTTTTTAATTATATATGGCACAAATTTCCCGTTATTACTCATATTATCATGATTATCATCATTATTATCTTATCATCATCATTATCTCATTTCTCATCATTATCATCATTATGCAATTATTATCATCATTATTGCAATTATCATTTTCATTGCAATTATTGCTGTTAATAAATATAATTTTACATCTATACTAATAACTACATATAATAGTATAACAATAATAATAACAATAATAACGTTTCTATAATCATTATTTATATCATTATTTGAATTAATATCGTTATTACTTGTAATTATTACTGTTATAATAATATTTTTACAATTATACTACCAGTAAAAATAATATAATGATAATAATACAATAATAATATTAATAACAATATTATAACAATTAGTATTATTATAATTATACTTATTATTATCATTATTGTTATTATTACAGTTATAATATATTTTTTGGCAATAATACTAATAGTTAAAGTAATAATAATAATGATAATAATAATAATAATAATAATAATAATAAATAATATAATAATGAAATAATGATGATAATAATGATAATAGTAATATAATTAATAATCATCAAATGTTATGCAAATTCTCTTTATTCTCACTTTTATCATCATTATTATCATGATTAATAGAATTCTGGTAATTATTATCATTATTACCCTAATAATTGTCAGAATCATCAAATGAATGGAAAAAAGGTAATTTTGAGTCTACTCTCAAAAGGTTATATTTCGCTAGATTTTGCCGCTTTTTCGACTTTTGGTTTTTTTTTTCTTTTACCTTTTTTTATATATGGACACAATTCCTGTTATCATCATCATTATTATCATGATTATCATCATTATTATCGTTATCATCATCATTATCATCATTATCATCATTATCATCATCATTATCATCATTATTGCAATTATTATCATCATTATTGCATTATTATCATTATTATTGCAATTATTGCAGTTATAATATATAATTTTACATCTATACTAATAACAACTACAATAATAATAGTAATAACAATATAATAACAATAATAACGTTTCTATAATCATTATTTATATCATTATTTCATTAATATCGTTATTACTGTATTATTACTGTTATAAATATTATTTTTACAAATTATACTACCATTAAAATAATAATAATGATAATAATACAATAATAATATTAATACAATATTATAACAATTAGTATTATTATTAATTATACTTATTATTATTATATTGTTATTATTACAGTTATAATATATTTTTTGCAATAATACTAATAATTAAGTAATAATAATAATGATAATAATAATATATAATAATAATATAATAATATAATAACTAATAATAATAATAATATAATAATAATAATAATAATAATAATAATAATATTAATAATCATCAAATGTTATCCAAAAACTCTTTATTCTCACTTTTATCATCATTATTGTCATGATTAATAGAATTCTGGTAATTATTATCATTATTACCCTAATAATTGCCAGAATCATCAAATGAATGGAAAAAACGTCATTTTGGAGTCTACTCTCAAAAGGCTATATTTCGCTAGATTTTGCCGCTATCATCATTATTGCAATTATTAACATTATTATTGCAATTATTGCAGTTATAATATATAATTTTGCAACTATACTAATAACAACAACAATGATAATAGAAATAACAATAATAATAACAATAATATCGATATTATAATAATCATTTATGTTATTATTTTAATTGATATCGTAATTACAGTAATTATTACTGTTATAATAATTATTTTTGCAATTATAGTACTAGTAAAAATAATAATAATGATAATAATAACAATAATAATATCAATAACGATATTATAACGACTATTAACATTATTATTATACTTATTATTGTTATTATTATTGTTATTATTACAGTTATAATATATGCTTTGGCAATAATGCTAATAAAAAAGAAATAATAATAATAATAATAATAATAATAATAATAATAATAATAATAATAATAATAACAATAGTAATAATAATAATAATTATTATTATTATAATAGTAATAATAATAATAATAATAATAATAATAATAATAATAAGGATAATATTGATAATATTAATAATCATCAAATGTTATCAAAATTCTCTTCATTCTCACTTTTATCCTCATTATTGTCATGATTAATACGATTTTGGTAATTATTATCATTATTGCCCTAATAATTGCCAAAATAATCAGAGAAATCGAAAAAACGTC
Organism: Penaeus monodon; assembly: GCF_015228065.2. Lineage (NCBI taxonomy): Eukaryota > Metazoa > Arthropoda > Malacostraca > Decapoda > Penaeidae > Penaeus > Penaeus monodon. The sequence continues at coordinate 7,573 of NW_023660987.1, forward strand.
ATTTTAGAGTATACTCTCATAAGGCTTTATTTCGCTAGATTTTGCCGCTTTTTCGAATTTTGGGAATTATTTTACTTTTACCTTTTTTTTTTATATAAATGGAGACAATTCCTGCTATTATCATCATTATTATCATGATTATCATCAATATTATCATTATCATAATCATTATCATCATTATTATCATCATTATTGCAATTATTATCATCATTATTGCAATTATTATCATTATTATTGCAATTATTGCAGTTATAATATATAATTTTGCAACTATACTAATAACAACAAGAATAATAATAGAAATAACAATAATAATAAGAATAATAACGATATTATAACGACAATTAACATTATTATTATACTTATTATTATTATTATTATTGTTATTATTACAGTTATAATATATGTTCTGGCAATAATACTAATAAAAAAAGTAATAATAATGATAATAATAATAATAACAATAATGATTTTAATAATAATAATAATAATAATAATAATAATAATAATAATAATAATAATAATAATAATAATAATAATAATAATAATAATAATAATAATAATAATAATAATAATAATAATATTGATAATATTAATAGTCATCAAATGTTGTCAAAATTCTCTTTATTCTCACTTTTATCCTCATTATTGTCATGATTGATACGGTTTTGGTAATTGTTATCATTATTACCCTAATAATTGCCAAAATCATCAGAGAAATCGAAAAAACGTCATTTTGGAGTATACTCTCAAAAGGCTTTATTTCGCTAGATTTTGCCGCTTTTTCGACTTTTGGGAATTATTTTCTTTTACCTTTTTTATTATAAATGGAGACAATTCCTGTTATTATCATCATTATTATCATGATTATCATCATTATCATCATCATTATCATCATTATCATCATTATTATCATCATTATCATCATTATTGCAATTATTATCATCATTATTGCAATTATTATCATTATTATTGCAATTATTGCAGTTATAATATATAATTTTGCAACTATACTAATAACAACAACAATAATAATAGAAATAATAATAATAATAACGAAATTATAATAATTATTTATATCATTATTTTAATCAATATCGTAATTACAGTAATTATTACTGTTATAATAATTATTTTTGCAATTATACTACTAGTAAAAATGATAATAATGATAATAATAACAATAATAATATTAATAACGATATTATAACGACTATTAACATTATTATTATACTTATTATTATTATTATTATTGTTATTATTACAGTTATAATATATGTTTTGGATATAATACTAATAAAAAAGTAATAATAATAATAATAATAATAATAATAATAATAATAATAATAATAATAATAATAATAATATAATAATAATAATAATAATAATAGTAATAATAATAATAATAATAATAATAATAATAATAATAACAATAATAATAATAATAATAATGATAATATTGATAATATTAATAATCTCACTTTTATCCTCATTATTTTTTTTTTCCTTTGTCATGATTAATACGGTTTTGGTAATTATTATCACTATTACCCTAATAATTGCCAAAATCATCAGAGAAATCGTAAAAACGTCATTTTGGAGTATACTCTGAAAAGGCTATATTTCGCTAGATTTTGCCGCTTTTTCGACTTTTGGGAATTATTTTCTTTTACCTTTTTTATTATAAATGGAGATAATTCCTGTTATTATCATCATTATTATCATGATTATCATCAATATTATCATTATCATCATCAGTATCAGTATCAGTAATTATTACTGTTATAATAATTATTTTTGCAATTATACTACTAGTAAAAATGATAATAATGATAATAATAACAATAATAATATTAATAACGATATTATAACGACTATTAACATTATTATTATACTTATTATTATTATTGTTATTATTACAGTTATAATATATGTTTTGGCAATAATACTAATAAAAAAAGTAATGATAATAATAATAATAATAATAATAATGATAATAATAATAATAATAATAATAATAATAATAATAATAATAATAATAATAATAATAATAATAATAATTAATAATGATATAATAATACATAATATAATAATAATAATAATAAGAATAAGACTAATAATAAGAATAATAATAGTAATAAGAATAATAATAATGATAATATGATAAGATTAATAATCATTAAATGTTATCAAAATTCTCTTTATTCTCAATTTCATCTCATTATTGTCCTGATGATACGGTGTGGTAATGATATATTATTACACCGATATAATTGCCAAAAATCATCAGAGAAATCGATAAACGTCATTTTGGAGTTATACTCTCAAAAGGCTTATTGCGCTAGATTTGCCGCTTTTTCGACTTTTGGGAAGTATTTTCTTTTTACCTTTTCTTTTATTATAAATTGAGACAATTCCGTTAATTATCATCATTATTATCATGATTATCATCAATATTATCATTATCATTCATCCTTATCATCATTATCATAATTAATATATATATATGCCGTAAGTATATATATGTATAGATTGATATATTGATATTTATATAGGTAGATTAGATAGATAGATAAATAGATTGATGATAGATGGCTATAGATATAGAATATAGATATAAATACCCACATTTACATATCTATTTCTTATCTACTACCTATCTGTATCTTTTTAATCTACATACATATGTGTGTTTGAAATGGATAGATATCACGCAACACATACACACACACACACACACAAACACAACACACACAGACACACACAACCACACACACCACACACACACACACACACACACAACACACACATATCATATATATTATATATATATATATATAGATATATAATATACAATATATATATATATTACTAATATATATATTTATAGTATATATATTATATATATGACATATATATATATATATTAGTTATAATAATATTTATTAAACATATATATATAAATGTATTTATAAGCTAAATATATATTTATACCAAAACCACACACCACACACACAAACACACACCACACCACACACCACCAACAAACACACACACACAACACACACAACACACACACAACACACACAAGCACACACACAACACACACAGGCACACATATATATATATCATAATATAATACTATAATATATTATATATGAATATATATGTATACAAATATATAGATAGGTGTATATAAAAAATATATGCAAATACATAGGAATCTAGTGTATATATATGTATATAATATATATAATTATATTATATCATATATATATATATATATATGATACATAGTATAATAGGAAGAACAGTAATATAAATATATAATATATATATATATATATAATGTAACATTATAATATAACATATATATAGATATCCATATTATTTAATATAATATAATTTGTATGTGTTTGCGTGTGTAGTGGTGTGGTATTGTGGATATGTGAATTGTTTATTTATACATACTATATATATCTATATTATATATATATATATATATATATATATACTATTTATATATATATACAGGGACACACACACACACACACACACAACTATACACACACACACACACACACATATATATATATATATATAGATATATATAATATTATATATATATACTATATAATAATATATGTATATTTATATACATACATTAATAATCACATACACACACACAACAACAACACACACACACACACACACACAAACACACACACACACACATACACACGCACGCAAACTACACCGCACACACACACACACACAACACACACAGATATATATATATACTATATATATATATATATAATATATATATATATACAAAATATATATATACATATATATATATATATAAATAGTATTATGTATATATATATAATTATATATATATAATACAAATATATATATATTATTTTCTATATAATATATATACATCGATATATATTATAGATATCTATATATATATATTATATATAACATTATAATAATATATATATTATATACTATATTTAGATATATATATAATATATATATATATGTGTGTGTGTGTGTGTGTGTGTGTGGGCTGTGTGTGTGTGTGTATGTGTGTGTGATTGTGTCCTTGTGGTTTTTGTAATGCGTGTCTGTGCGTCACACACACACACCACACACACACACACACACACACACACACACACCACACACACACCATATACATATATAATATATATACATATATATATATATCTATATATATATGTATGTAATATAATAGACTAATATAAGATATATATAGTATATATTATATATATGTCATATATATGTATGCATATATATTTACATATATACATAAAAATATATATATAATATATTTATATATATATATATATAAATATTATATATGGTGTGTGTGTGTGTGCTTGTGTGTGAGTTGTTGTGTGTAGTGTGTGTGTTTGTGCGGTGTGTTTGTTTGTTATGTGTGTGTGTGTTTGTGGTGTTTTTGTATGTATGTCTACAAGCATGTAGTTATATACATAACCCACAGCCCCATTATTATACATAAATAGTACTATATATGTATATATATACATACTCGTTCTAATACATACACACACAAAATAACACACACACATACACACACACACACACGCACAAACACACAAAACACACACACACAACACACACACACACACCAACACAAACACAACCACACACACATATATATATATATAGATATATAGGATATATATATAATAGGATTATATATAGGTATGCTATATATAATTTACATAATATACACTAACCTAATATTATATATTAAATATATATAAATATTTATGATATATATGTATTATATAATACACATACTTGTAGAACATACATACACACACACACAAACACACACACAAGTACACACACAAACACGCACACAAAAA
>NW_023660988.1:0-18321 GCF_015228065.2 Penaeus monodon
AATTTATATAAATGTATTTGGTGATTTAAAAAGAATATATATATTAGTGAGATGGGTAATTGTGTTTAAGTTTTTAGTTTGTAAGTTAAAATCATTTTTATTAAAATGTAAATAAAATTGTTATTACCATTATATTATCATTATAAATCTATTATTAAAAACCTCTTATGTTTTATATTTATAGTATGGTTATAAAATGATCAGTAATTTAAAGCAATATTTATTAAATGCATTGATACCATGGGTTCATTTTAAAAGAAATATCTTTTTACAATAAGGAAGTGGGAAAAAATAGTGCTTATATGTATTGTTTGTGTTAGGTTTGTTATGTTTTGTTTTTATTGTTGTTGTTGTTTTTTAATTGTAACATTAATGTTTTATCATATTATTAAAAAATTTGGATCAATTCTATCATTTTTACTACGCAAAAACCCCCTAATTTGTTGTCGGTGTTAAGCTATGTAACATTAAAAATATAAAAAAAATATAAAATAAACTTTAAATATTTTGATGAATTAAATTCCCATAAATTTTGGGCCAAATTATTATATATAATTATTTTATTTTAAATAAAATCATTTTAATTTTAGAGCAATTTGATATTGTTTGTTAGTTAATTTTTAGTAATTGTAGAGTAATTTTTTTTTGGGATTGTGTTATGGGTTGTGGTATGTTTATATTTGTGTATTATGTGTGAATTTAAGTTGAAAAGTTATGTGTGGTGTGTTTTTTGTGTGTGTGTTTGTTGTGTTTTGTTTGGTTTTCCTTTGTATGAAAATAAATTTTTATATAATGGTTAATTAGGGTTAAACAAATTTCCGTTTTCTTATTCTTTGATTTAACATTTTTATGTATATTAATTAAATATAGATAATAATATATAATATATAAATAAATATATGTGTATATATTATTGATATATATTATATATAAAAAGTGAATATAAAATATGTGTAATATTAATCGGTAACAATACAGATAAATGAAAATGTTGTTTATTCCCACACAACTTATTATATATATTATATTAAATAATATATATATATATAATTATTTAATATATATAATATATATATATATATATATTATAATATATGTTAATATATGAAATACAAAAATATAATAAAATAAAAAAATAATACATAAAAAACAAACCCAATACCTCATAAACTACAACCCCACTGAATTAATTTTAAAAAAACAATACAACAAATAAAAACACATCTAATAAAATATTATCTTAAATATTTATATGGGTGCACCACTTTCCGCCGACAAGACCCAACAGCACACACCCCTTTTTAAAAACACAAACCCAAACCATAATTTGGGGGCCCACACAAAACCAAATATTAAACAAAACATTGGGGTATAGATAGTTTGGGGCCAAACCCAGCCCAAAAAAAAAAAAAAAAAACCCCAAAAAAACGGGCCCCCCAAAAAAACCCCCCCCCCTTTAAAATAAAAATTTTTTAATTTCTAAAAAATAAAAATTAAAAAAATTTTAATTTTAAAAAAAAAAAAATAAAATTTTTTTGGGTTTTTTTTTTTTTTTTTTTTTTGGGTTTGGTTTTTTGGGGGGGGGGGTTTAAAATTTTTTTTAAGGGGTTTTTTTTTTTTTTAAAAAAATTTTTAAAATTTTTTAAAAAAAAAAAAATTTTTTTAAAATTTTTTTTAAAAAAAAAAATTTTTTTTTATTAAATTTTTTTTTTTAAAAAAAAAACCCCCCCTTTTTTTTCACACACACACACACACCCCCCACCCAAAAAAACACACACACACACACACACACACCACAAAAAAAAAAATTTTTTTTTAAAAAAAAAAAAAAATAAAAAAAATTTTTTTTTTATATTTTTTGGGGGTTTTTTTTTTTTTGGGGGGGGGGGTTTTTTTTTTTTTTTTTTTTTTTTTTTTTTTTTTTTTTAAAAAATTTTTTTCCCTTTTAAAAATTTTATTTTTATTTTTTTAAAATTTTTTTAAAAAAAAAACCCCCCCCCCCCCCCCCCCAAAAATTTTTAAAAATTAAAAATTTTTTTTTTTTTTTTAAAAATTTTTTTTCCCCCCCCCCCCCCCAAAACCCCCAAAAAAACCCCCCCAAGGGAAAAACCCCCCCAAAAACCCCCAAAAAAATTTTTAAAAAGGGAAAAATTTTTTTTTGGGGGGGGGGGGGTTTTTTTTTTTTTTTTTTTTGGGGGGGGGGGGTTTTTTTTTTTTTTTTTTTTTTTTATAAAATTTTTTTAAAAATTTTTTTTTTTAAAATTTTTTTTTTTTTTTTTTAAAAAAAATTTTTTTTTTTTAAAAAAAAATTTAAATTTTTTTAAAAAAAAACCCCCCAAAAAAAAAACCAAAAAACCCCCCCCAAAAAAAAAAAAAATTTTTTTTCCCCCCCTTTTTTTTAAAAAAAAATTTAAAAATTTTTTTTTTTTTTTTAAAAAAAAATTTTAAAATTTTTAAAAAAAAAAAATTTTTTTAAAAAATTTTTTTTAAAAATTTTAAGGGGTTTTTTTTTTTTTTTTTAATTTTTTTTTTTTTTTTTTTTTTTTTAAAAAATTAAAAAAAAAAATTTTAAAAAAAAATTAAAATTTTTTTTTTATAATTTTTTTTTATTTTTTAAAAAAAAAATTTAAAAAACCCCCCCCCCAAAAAAACCAACCCAAAACCCCCCAACAAACCCAAAACACAACCCCAAAAAAACCAAAATTTTTTTTTTAAAATTTTTAAAATTTTTTTAAAAAAAAATTTTTGGGGGGGGTTTTTTTTTTTTTTTTTTTGGGTTTTTTTTTTTGGGGTTTTTTTTTTTAAAAAAAACCAAAAAAAAAAATAAAAAAAAATTTTTAAAAAAAATTGAAAAAATAACATTTTTTTTTTAAAAAATTTTTAAAAAAAATTTTTTTTATAAAAAAAAAAAAAAAAAAAAAAAAAAATTTTTTTTTATTTTATTTTATTTATTTTTTTTTTTATTTTTTAAAAAAAAATATTTTTTTTTTTTTTTTTTTTTTGTTTTTTTTTTTGGGTTTGGGGTTTTTTGGGGTTTTGGGTTTTTGGGGGTTTTTGGGGGGGTTTTTTTTTTTTTTTTTTTAAAAAAAAAATTTTAAAAAAAACCCTTTTAATTTAAACAAAAAATTTTTTTTAAAAAAAAAAAAAAAAAATTTTTTTAAAAAAAATTTTTTTTTTTTTTTATATTTTTTTTTAATTTTTTAAAATTTTGGGGGGGGGTGTTTGGGGGGGGGGGGGTTTTTTTTTTTTTTTGTTTTTTTTGGGGGGTTTTTGGGGGGGGGTTTTTTTTTTTTTGGTTTTTTAAAAATTAAGGGGTTTTTTTGGGGGTTTTTTTTTCCCCCAAAAAAAAAAAAATTTTTAAAAAACCCCAAAAAATTTTTCCCCCCCCGGGGTTGGGGGTTTTAAACCCAATTTTCCCCCCAAACCCCTTTTGGGAAAACCCCCAAAACCTTTTTCCCCCCAAAAAATTTGGGGGGGGTTTTTTTAAATTTTTTCCCCCCCCCCTTTTTTTTGGAAATTTTAAAAAAAAATTGGGGGGAAAAGGCCTTTTTTTTAAAAAAAAAAAAAAATTTTTTTTTTGAAAAAAATTTTAAAAAAAATTTCTTTTTTTATTTTTTTAAAAAAAAAATTTTTTTTAAAAAAAAAAAATTTTTTTTTAAAAAAAGGGGAAAAATTTTGGAAAAAAATTCCCCTTTTTTTTTTTCCCCCCGGGGGTTTAAAAAAAAAAACCAAAAACAAAGGGGGGAAAAAAATTTTTGGGAAATTTTTTTGGGGGGGGGTTTTTTAAAAAAAAAAAAAAAAAAATGTTTCCCCCCCCCCCCCTTTTTAAAACCCCCGGCCCCCCTTTTTTTTTCCCCCCCTTTTTTTTGGTTTCCCCCCCCCCTTTTTTTGGGGGTTTTTTTTTGGGGCCCCCCCCGGGGGGGGGCCCCCCCCCCCGGGAAAAACCCCCCGGGGTTTTTTTTTGGGGGTTTTAAAAATTTTGGGGGAAAAAAAAGGAAAAAAAAGTTTTTTTTAAAAAAAAATTTTATTTTTTTAATTTTTAATTTTTTTTTTCCCCCCCCCAAAAAAACAAAACCCCCCCAAAAAAACCCCCACCCCAAAAACCCCCCCCCAGGGGCCCCCCCCCCCAAAAATTTTTTTTTTTTAAAAAAAAATTTTAAAAAAAAAAATCCAAAATTTAAAAAATTTTTTTTTTAAATTTTTTTTAAATTTTTTTAAAAGGGGGGGGGAAAAAAAATTTTTTTTTTTTTTTTTTAAATATTAAATTTTTTATTAAATTTTTAAAATTTTTAAAAATATTCCCCCCAAAAAAATCAAGGGGGAAAAAAAAAAAAAAAAAAAAAAAAAAAAAAGGGGGGGGGGAAAAAAAAAATTTTTTTTTTTAACCCAAAATTTTTTTTTTAAAAATTTTTTTTTTTAAAAATTTTTTTTAAAAAATTTTAAAAAAAAATTAAATTAAAATTTTTTTTATTTTATTAAAAAAAAAATTTTTTTAAAATTTTTTTTTTTTTTTTTTTTTGATTTTTTTTTAATTTTTTTAAATTTTAAAAATTTTTTTTTTTATTTAAATTTTTATTTTATTTAAAAAAAAAAATTTTTTTAAATTTTTTTTTATTTTTTATTTTATTTTTTATTTTATTTTATTTTATTAATTTTTTTTTTTTTTTTTTTTTATTTTTTATTTTCTTTTAAAAAAACCCCCCAAAAAAAAAAATTTTTTTTTATTTTTAAAAATTTTTTATTTTAATTTTTTTTTATTTTTATTTTATTAAAACCCTTTTTTATTTTTTTTAAAAAATTTTTTTTTTTTTTATTCCCAAAAATTCCCCAAAAAAACATTTTTTATTTTCCCCCCCCCCCAAACCCCCCCCCCAAACCCCCAAAAAACCCCCCCAATTTAAAAAAATTTAAAAAATTTTTTTTTTTTCCCTTATTAATTAAATTTAAAAAAAAATTTCCTCCAAACCTTCCCCCCCAAAATTTTCCCCCATAAAACCCCCCCCAACCCCCCAACCCAAAAAAACCCTATCAAAAAATTTTTTTTAAAACCCCTTTTTTTAAAATTTTTTTCCTTTTTTTATTTCCCCTTTTTTTTTTTTTTATTTTTTTTTTTTTTTTAATTTTTAAAAAAAATTTTATTTTTTTTTTTTAAAAAAAAAAAAAATTTTTCTTTTTTTTTTTTTTTTTTTTTTTTTTTTTTTTTTTTTTTAAATTTTTATTATTTTTAAAAAATTCCCCCAAAAAAAAAAAAAAAAAAATTTTAAAAAAATTTTTTTTTCCCCCCCAAAAATTTTTTAAAAATTAAGGGTTTTAAAAACTTAACCCCTCCCCTTTTTTCCTTTTTGGGGTTTTAAATTAAAAAAAACCCATAAAAAAACCTTAACCCCTTTTTTTTTGGGGGGAAAAAAAAAAAAATTTTTTTTTTTTTTTTTTTTGTTAAAAAAAATTATTAAAAAATTTTTTTTAAAAAAATTTTTTTTTTTTTTTTTAAATTTTAAAAATTTTGTTTTTTTTTAAAAAAAAATTTTTAAACCCCTTTTTTTTTTTTTTTTTTTTTTTTTTAAAAATTTTTTTTTTTTTTCAAAAAAATTTTTTTTTTTTTAACTTTAAAATTTTTCCGGGTTTTTTTTTTTTGAATTTTTAATTTTAAAAAAAATTTTAAAAATTTTTTTTTAAAATTTTTTTTTGGATTTTTTGGGTTTTTTGGGGGGGTTTTTTTTTTTTTTTAAAAAAAAAAATTTTTTTTTTAAAGTTTTTTTAAAAAAAAAAAAAATTTTTTAAAAATTAAACCAAAATTTTAAAAATTTTTAAAAATTATTTTTTTTTTTTTTTAAAACATTAAAATTTTTAAAAAAAACGGGGAAAAAGGTTTTTTTCCTTTTTTCCCAAAAATTTTTTGCCCCCCCCAAAACCCCCCCGGGGGAAAACCCCCCCCCCGGGGGGCCCCCCAAAAAAAACCCCCCGGGGGGGTTTTTAAAAAAAAAAACCCCCCCCCCCCCAAAAAAAAAATTTTTTTAAAAAAAATTTTAAATTTTTAAAAAAAATTTTTTTTTTCCCCCCCCCCAAAAAACCCCCCCCCCAACCCCCCCCCCCCCTTTAAAAAAACCCCTACCCCAACCCCCCCCCCCACCCACCCCCCAAAATTTAAAAAATTAAAAAAAAAAAAAAAAAAATTTTTCCCCCCCTTTTTTTTTTTAAAAAAAAAAAAACCCCCCCCAAAAAAATTTCCCCCCGGAAAAAATTTTTTTTGGGGGGAAAAATTTCCCCTTTTGGGAAACCCTTTTTGGAATGAAAACCCAAAAATTTTTTGTTAAATTTTTTTTAAAAATTTAAAAGAAAAAAGAAAAAAAACCCCAAAAATTTTTTAAATTTTGGAATTTTGGGGCCCCCCCGGGTTTTTTTTCTTTGGAAAAACCCCCCGGGTTTTTTTTTGGGGGTTTTTTTGGTTTTTTAAAAAAACAAAAAAATTTTTTTTTTTCCCATTTAAAAAGAAGGTTTTTTAAAAAAAAAAAGGGGGGGGCCAAAATTTTTTCCCCCCCAAAAAAAATTTTTTTTTTAAAAAAAAAAAATTTTTTTTTTTTTTCCCCCTTCCCCCAAAATTTTTTTTAAAAAATTTCCCCCCTTTTTGGAAAAGGGGGGTTTTTTTTTTTTTTAAATTTTAAAAAATTTTTTTTTAAAAAGGGGGGGGAAAAAAAAGAAAAAAAACGGCCCCAAAAAAATTTTTTTTTTTTTTTTTGTTAAAAAAAACCCAAAAATTTTTTAAAAGGGAAAAAAGGGGAAAACCCCCCCCAGGGGGGGGGTTTAAAAAAGGGGGAAAACCGGGGGGGGGCCCCCAAAAAAAGGGGGGGGGGGGGGGAAAAAGGGGGAAAAAAATTTTTTGGGGGGCCCCCCCCCAAAAAAAAGGGGGGAAAAGGCCGGTTTGCCGGAAAAAAAACCCCCCCAAAAGGGGCCAAAAAAGGGGAGGGGGGGTTTTAAAAAAGGGGGGGGGGGGGGGTTTTTTCGGGGGGGTGGTTGGGGGGGGAAAAAAAAGGGGAACCCCCTTTTTTAAATTGGAAAAAAAATTTTTTTTAAATTAAAAAAATTTAAAAATTGAAAAAAAGGGGGGAAAAAACCCAAAGGGTTTTTTTTTTTTTTAAAAATTTTTTTAAAAAAAAAGGGGGCCCTTTTGGGGAAAAAAGGGGTTTTTCCCCAATTTTTGGGGGGGAAAAAGGGGGAGGCTTTTTTTTTCCCGGGGTTAAAAAAATGGTTTAATTTTTTTTAAGGGGGGTTTTTTTTTAAAAAGGGGGGTTTAAAAAGGGTTTTTTAAAAAACCCCAAAAAAAACCCCCGGGGGGAAAAACCCTTTCCCAAAAAAAAACCCCCCAAAAACCGGGGGAAAAATTTTTAAAAAATTAAAATTTTTCCCAAAAAAAAAATTAAAAACCCCCCTTTTTTTCCCCCCCAGCCCCAACCCCCCGGGGGGGTTTTTTAAAATTTTTTGGGGGGGGGGGCCCTTTTTTTCCCCCAAAAAAAAAGGGGGGTTTTTTTAAAAAAAGGGGGGAAAAAAAAAAAAAGGGGTTTTTTGGGGGGTTTTTTTTTTAAAAAAAAAACCCCCTAAAATTTTTTTCCCCCCTTTTTTTTTTCCAAAAAAAAGGGGTTTTTTGTAACCCCGGGGGGGGAAAAAACCCGGGGGGGGGAAAAAAAATTTTTTTTTTTTAATTAAAATTTTTTTTTAAATAAAATTTTTTTTAAAAAAACTTTTTTCCCCTTTTTTAAAGGGGAAAACCCCCCTTTTTAATTAAAAACCCAAATTAAATTTTTAAAAAAAAAATTTTTAAATTTTCCCCCCCAAAAACCCGGGGGGGGGTTTTCCCCTTTTTTTTTTAAAAAAAAAAACCCTTTCCCGGGTTTTTTTAAAAGGGGTTTTTTTTTTTTTTTTTTTTTTGGGGGTTTTTTCCCCCCTTTTTTTTTTAAAAAAAAACAAACCACCCCCAAAAAAAAACAAAACCCCAAAACCCCCCAAAAAAAAACCCCCCCAAAAAAAAACCCCCCCCCCCAAAATTTTTTTATTTAAAAAAAAAATTTTTTTAAAAAAAACCCCTTTTAAAACCAAAAAAATTTAAATTTTGGGTTTTTAAAAAAAAAAACCCCAAAAAAAAATTTTTTTATAAAAATAATTTTTCCCAAAAAAAAAAACCAAAATTTTTCAAAAAGGGGGAAAAAAAAAACCCTTTTTTCCCCCCCCCCCCAAATTTTTTTTTTTTTTAAAAATTAAACCCCCCAAAAACCCCCCCGGGGGCCCCCCCTTTTTTTGGTTTCCCCCCCCTTTTTTTTTTTCCTTTTTTTTTTTTATTTTTTTTAAAATTTTCCCTTTTTTTTTAAACCCCCCCTTTTTTCCCCCCTTTAAAATTTATTTTTCCCCCCTTTTTTTTAAAAAAACCCCCAAAAGGTTTTTTTGGGGTTTTTAAAAAAAAAAAAAATTTTTAAAATTTAAATTTTTTTAAAAAAAAAAAAATTTTTTTTTAAAAAATTAAAAAATTTTCCCCCCTTTTTTAAAATTTAAAAAAAAATTTTTTTTTTTTTTGGGGTTTTTTTTTTAAATTTTTTTTCCCTTTTCCCCCCCTTTTTTTTTTTTTTAAAAACCCCCCCCCCAAAAAAAAAATTTTTTTAAAAATTTTTTAAAAATTTTTTTTTGGTTTTTCTTCCCCCCCTTTTAAAAAGGGGTTTTTTTTTTCCCCCCTTTTTTTTTTTTTTATAAAAATTTTTTTTTTTTTTTTTAAAAAAAAAATTTTTTTTTTATTTATTTTTTTTTTGGGGGCTTCCCTTTTTTTCCCCCCCGGGGAAAAAAAGGGGGTTTGGGGGTTTTTAAAAAAGGGGCCCCAAAAGGGGTTTTCCCCCCCCCTTTCCCCCCAAAAAAAAAAAAAATTTTTTTAAAAAAAAGGGGGGGCCCCTTTAAAAAAAAAATTTTAAGGTGTTTTTTGGTTTTGGTTTTTAAAAATTTTTTAATTTTAAAAATTCCAAAACCCCCCCGGGGGGTATTTTTTTTAAATTTTTTAAAAAAATTTAAAATTTTGGGGGAAAAAATTTTTTTAAATTTTTAAAAACCAAAAAAATTTTTTAAAATTTTTTTTTTGGGGGGGGGGGGGGGTTTTTTTTTAAATTTGGGGTTTTTGTTTGGGGGGGTTTTTGGGGGTTTTTTTGGGGGGAAAAAAAACCCCCCTTTTTTATAGGGGCCCCCCTTAAGGGGGAAAAAAAAAAAAAAATTTTAACCCCTTTTTTCCCCCCTCCCGGGGGCCCCCAGGGGCCCCTTTTTTAAAAAAAAAAAATTTTGGGGTTTTTAAATTAGGGGGGTTTAATTCCAAAAAGGGTTTTTTTCCCTTTTTTAAAAAATTTTTTTTTAAAAGGGAAAAAGGGGGTTTTAAAAAAAGGGGGGGTTTTTTTTTTTTTGGGGGGGGGGCTGTTTTTCCCCCCCCCCCTTTTTTCCCCCCCCCCCCCCCTTCCCCCTTTTCCCACCCTTTTACTTTTTTCCCCCAAAAAAATTTTTTTTTTTTAAAAAAAACCCAAAAAATTTTTTAAGGAAAACCCCCCCCCAAAAAATTTTGGAAAAGGGGGGGCCCGGGCCCGGGGCCCCCCCTTTTTTTTCCCCCCCCCCCCCAAAAAAATTCCCCCAAAAGGGGGGTTTTTTTGGGGAAAAAGGGGGAAAAAAAAAAAAGGGGTTTTTAAGGGGGAAACCCCCCCTTTTTTTGGGGCCCCCTTAAACCCAAACCCCCCTTTTTTGGGGCCCCCCTTTTTTTTGGGTTTTTTTCCGGCCCAAAAAAAAAAAACCCCTTTTAAAATTTTTCCCCCGGGGCCCCAAAAATTTTTTAAAAAAAGGGGGGGCCCCCGGGGGGGCCCCCTTTTCCCTTTCCCCCCCCCCAAAAAATTTTGTTTTTTTTTTCCCCCCCCCCCCCCCCAAAAAACTTTAAAAGGGGGGAAAAACCCCTTTTTTTCCGGTTTTAAAAAAACCCCCCCTTCCTTTCCCAAATTTTAAATTAAATTTTTTCCCTTTTTAAAACCCCAAAAAAAAACCAAAAAACCCCCGGCCCCCCCCTGGGAAAAACCCCTTTTTTTAAAACCCAAAAAAACCCCCCCCTTTAAATTTTTACCTTTAACCCCTTTTTTTTTTGGGCCCCGGGGGTTTTTAACCCCCCCCAAATTTTTTTAAATTTTTCCCCCCCCCGGGGGGCCCTTGTTTTCCCCCCGGGGTTTTTCCCTTCCCAAAATTTCCCTTTTTTTTTCCCCCCCCCCCCAAAAAAAAAACCCCCCAAAAATTTTTTTTTTCCCCCCAAAAAAAACCCCCCTTTTTTTAAAAAGGGGGGCCCCTTTTTTTTCCCTTTTGGGGTTTTTCAAATTTTTTGGGGGGGGGGCCCCCCCTTTTTCCCCCCTTTTTTTAAAACCCTTTTTTGGTTTTTTTAATTTGGGGTTCCCAAAACCCCCCCCAAAAAAAACCCCCCCCCAAAATCCTTTTTTAAAAAACCCCCCCCCTTCCCCCTTTCCTTTGGGGGGAAAAGAACCAACCTTTCCCAAAAAAAAAATTTTTGGGGCCCCCCCCCCCCTTTAAATTTTAATTTCCCCCCCCCCCGGGGGGGGAAAGGGGAAAACCCAAAAAAAATTTTCCCCTTTTTTTTGGAAAAAATTTTTTGGAAAGGTGCGGGGTTTTAAAAAGGAAAAAGGAAAACCCCCCTTTAAGGGGAAAAAAAAAAAAAAAATTTTTTTTTCCCAAACCCAAAAAAAGGGGGGGACCCCCTTTTTCCCCCCCCCCGGGAAAAAAACCCCCGGTTTTGGAAAAACAGTTAAAAATTTTTTTTTTAAAAAAACCCTTTTTTTGGGGGGGTTTTTTTTTTTTTAAACCAAATGATATTTTTCCCCCGGGGGGTTCCAAAAGGGGTTAATTTAAAATTGGGGGGGCCCCAAGGGGTTTTTTTTTTTTCCCCTTTTTTTTTTTGGGGGGCCCCCCCCCCAAATTTTCCCCCCATTTTTGCAAAATGGGGAAAATTTTTTTGGGGCCCCCCCAAAAAAAAATTTTTAAATTAAATTTTTTAAAATTAAAAACCCCAAAAAAAAAAAAATTTTTTTTTTTATAAAAATTCCCCCAAAAAAAATTTTAAAAAAATTTTAAATTAAAATTTTTTTTTTAAAATTGGAATTTTGGGGTTTTTTGGGTTTTTTTTGGGGGGTTTTTTTTTTTTTTTAAAGGGGTTTTTTGGGGGGGGGGGGGTTTTTTTTTTTTTTGGGGGGGGGGTTTTTTTTTTTTTTTTAAATTTTTTTTTTTAAAAAATTTTTTTTAAAAATTTTTTTTTTTTTTTTTAAAAAGTTTTAATTTTTTAACCTTTGGGTTTAAAAATTTTGGGGTTTCCCAAAAAAAATTTTCAAGGGGAAAAAAAATTTCCAAATTTTTTTTCCAAATTTTTAAAAGGGGGGAAAACCAATTTTTTAATTTTTTTCCCCCCCAATTTCCGGGGGGCCTTTTTTTTCCCCAAAAATTTTTTTTCAAAAAAAGGGGTTTTTTTTTTTTTTTTTCCTTAAAGGGGGAAAAACAAACTTTTTCCCCCCCTTTTTTTTCCCCCCTTTTTGGGGGTTTTTTTAAAAAAAAACCCCTTTTAAAAGGGTTTAACCTTTTTTTCCCCTTTTTTTTTGGGGGGGGGCCCGGGGGGGTTTTTTTTTTTTTTTAAAAAAAAAGGGGGGTTTATAAACGGGAAACCCCAAAAAAACCCTTTTTTTTTTTAAAATTTTTTTTTTTTTTTTTTGGGGTTTTTTTAAAAAAAAAAAGGGTTTAAAAACCCCCTTTTTTTAAATTAAAAGAGGGGGTTTTTGGGGGGAAAAAAAAAAAAAAAGGGGGTTTTTAAAAAAATTTTAAATGGGTTGGCCAAAAAAAATTTTTTTTCAAAGGGGGGTTTTCCCCCAAAAAAATTTTTTTTTTAAATTTTTTTTTTAAAAAAAAAAAAAAAAAAAAAAAACCCCACTTTTTTTTAATTGGAAGGTTCCCCCCCGGGGAAAAATTTTTTTTTTTCCTTTTTTTTTTTTAAAAAAAACCCCCCCTTTTAAAAAAGGGGGGGGGGGGGAAAAGGAAAAATTTTCCCCAAATTTTTTTTTTTTCCCTTTCCCCCCCCCGACCAAAAGGGGGAAAGGGTTTTTTTTTTAAAAAAAAAGGGGTTTTAAAAAAAAGGGGGAAAAAAAAAATTTTTTAAAAGGGGTTTTTTTTTTTTTAAAAAAAAAAAAAAAAAAAAAAAAAACCCCCAAAAACTTTCTTAGGGGTTTGGGGGAAAATTTTTTTTGGGGTTTTTTTAAACCTAAAACCCCAAAAAATTAAAGTTTTTTTTGGGGTTTTTTTTTTTTTTTTATTCCGGAAAAATTTTTTTGGGGGTTTTAAAAAAAAATTTCCTTTTTTTTTTTTTTTAATTAAAATTTTTTTTAAAAAATTAATTAAAAAAAGGGGGGTTTTTTTTTTAAAAAAAAAAATTTTTAAAAAAAAAAATTTTAAAATTTTAAAATTTTTTAAAAAAAATTTTTTATTTTTAATTAAAAAATTTTTTTTTGGGGGGTTTTTTAAAAAAAAAAAAAAAAATTTTTCCCCTTTTTTTTAAAAATTAAAAAGGGGGGGGTTTTTTTAAAAAAAAATTTTTTTCCCCCCCAAAAAACATTTTTTTTTTTTTTTTTTCCCCCCCCCTTTTTTTTTCCCCCCCCCCCTTTTTTTTTTTTTTTTTTTTTTTTTTTTTTTTTTTTTTTGGGCCCCGGGTTTAAAATTTTCCCCCTTTTTAAAAAATTTTTTTTTTTTAAAAAAAAAAATTTTTTTCCCCCCCCCAAAACCAAACCCAAAAACCCCAAAGGAAAAAATTTTTTTTTTTAAAATTAAATTTTTTATTTTTTTTTTTGGTTTTTGGGGGGGGGTTTTTTAAAAAAAATTAAAGGAAAAAAAAAACAAAAAAAAAAAAAAAATTTTTTTTAAAAAACCCCAAAAAAAAAACCCCCCCCAAAAAAAAACCCCCAAAAAAACCCAAAAATTTTAAAAAATTTTTTTTTAAAAAAAAAAAAAAAATATAAATTTTAAAATTTTAAAATTGGGTTTAAAAGGAAAAAAAAAAATTTTTTTAAATTTTTTAAAGGGTAATTTAAAAATTTTCCCCCCCAAAAAACCCCAAAAAAAAAAAAAAAAAAAAAATTTTTTATTTAAACCAAAAATTTAAAATTTTTTTTTTTAAAAAAAAAATTTTTAAAATTTAAAAAATATTAAATTTTAAAAAAAAAAAAAGGAAAATTTTAAAAAAATTTTTTTTAAAAAAAATTTTTAAAAAATTAAAAATAAATTTTTTAAAAAAACCTAATTTTTTTAAAAATTTAAATTTTTTTTTTTAAATTTTTTTTTTAAAATTTTTTTTTTTTTGGAATTTTTTTTTTGGGATAAAAAAAAAAAAAAAAAAATTAAAAAATTTTTTTTAAAAATTTTTTTTAAAATTTTTTGGGGATTTCCCCCCCCCCCCAAAAAAAAAATTTAAAAAAATTTTTTTTTAAAAAAAATTAAAAAAAATTTTTAAAAAAAAATTTTTAAAAAAATTTTGGGTTTGGGGGTTTTTTTTTTTAAATTTTTGGGGGGGTTGGGTTTTTTGGGGGGTTTTTGGGGGGGGTTTTTAAATTTTTTAAATAAAAAAATTTTTTTTAAAATTTTTAAAAAAAAAAAGGGAAAAAAGGGGGGTTTTTTTTGGGCCCCAAAAAATTTAAAAGGCCCCCCCTTTTGAGGAACCCGGGGTGGGGGGGGGGGGGAAAAAAAAATTTTTTCCCAAAAAAAAAGGGGGAAAAAAAAACCCCCCGGGTTTTTTAAAAAAAAAAAAAAGGGGGTTTTTTAAAAAAAAGGGAAAAAAAAAGGGTAAGAATTTTTTTTTCCCCCGGGGAAAAACCCTTTTAAAAAAATTTCAAAAAAAAAAACCCGGCCCCCAAAACCCCCCGGGGGGAAAAGAAAACCCCCCAAAAAAATTTTTCTAACAAAGTTTTTGGGGCAAATTTTTAAAAATTTTTTTTTCCCTTTTTTTTTTTCTTCCCCCTTTTTTTTTTTTTCCCCCCCCTTTTTTTTTTTTCCCCCCCCAAAAAAAAATTTAAAAATTTTTAAAAAAAAAACCCCAAAAACCTTTTTTAAAAGGCCCTTTTTTTCCCCCCCTTTTCCCCAAAATTTTTTTTTTTTTTAAAAAAAAGAGAATTTTTTAAAAAAAAAAGGGGGGGCCCCCCCCCTTTTTTTTAAATTTCCCCCCTTTTTTTTTAAAAAAAATTTTTTTAAAGAAAAAAACCCCAAAAAATTTTTTTTTTTCCCCAAAAAACCCCCCAAAAAAAATTTTTTTTGGAATTTTTTAAAATTTAAATTTTTTTTTTTGGGGGGGGGGGAAAAAAAAAAAAAAAATTTTGGGAAACCCTTTAATTCCCCCGGGTTTTTTCCCCCCCTTTTTTTAAAATTAAAAAAACCCCCTTTTTTTTTTTAAACCCCCCCCGGCCCCTTTTTTCCCAAAATTTCAAAAAAATTTAAAATTTTTTTAAAAAATTTTTTTAAAATTTTTTAAAAAACCCTTTTAAACCCCCTTTTTTTTTTTTAAATTTTTTTTTTTTTTTAAAACCCTTTTTTTAACCCCCTTTTTGGGTTTTTTTTTTCCCAAGGCCCTTTTTCCCCTTTTTAAAAATTTTTTTTTTTTTTTTTTTTTTTAAAAAAAAAAAAAATTTTTTTTTTTTATTTAAAATTTTTTTAAAATTTTTTAAAAAAATTTTTTAAAAAAAAAATTTAAAAAAACAAAATTTTTTAAAAAAAAAAAAAAAACCCCCGGGGGGGGCTTTTTTTTAAAAATTTTTTTTTTTTTTTTTTGTTTTTTCCCGTTTTTCCCCCCCCCTTTTTTTTTTTTTCCAAATTTTTTTTTAAAAAAAAAAAAACAAAACAACCCTTTTTTCCTTTTTTAAAAAATTTTTTTTTTCCCCTTTTTTTTTTTTTTTTTAAAAAAGGGCCCCCCGGGGGGAAACGGCCCCCCCTTTTTTTTTTTTCCCCCCCCCAAAAAAAATTAAAAAAAAAAAAAAAAAAAAAAAATTCTTTTTTTGGGGGTTTTTTGGGCCCCAAAAAAAGGGGGGAAAAATTTTAAAAAAGGGAAAAAAAAAAAATTTAAAAAATTTTAAAAAAAAATTAAAAAAAAACCCCCCCTTTTTTTTTGAAATTTTTTTTAAAAAAAATAAATTTAAAAAGGGGGCCCGGGAAAAAAAGGGGGGAAAAAAAAAAATTTTTAAACCCTTTTTTTTTAAAATTTTTTTTTAAAAATTTTTTTTTTAAATTTGCTGAAAAAAAAAAAAAAGGGGGGGTTTTTTTAAAAAAAAAAGAAAAAAAAAAAAAAAATTTTTTTTTAAAAAAATAAAAAAATTTTAAAAATTTTTTAATGAATTTTTTTAAAAAAAAAATTAAATTTTTTAAAAAAATTAAAAACCCAAAACCCCAAAAAAACCCAAAAAAAAATTCGGGTTTTTTTTTAAAGGGGGGGTTTTTTTTTTTTTTAAAAAAAAACCAACCCCCCGGGGGGGGCCCCCCCCCTGGGTTCCCAAACCCGGGGAAAAAAAAACCCCTTTCCCCCCCCCCCGGGGGGCCCCCCCTTTTTTCCCCCCAGCATTTTCTTAAAATTTTTTTAAAAAAAAAAAAAAAAAAATTTAAAAAAAAAAAAAAAAAAAACAAAATTTTAAAAAAATTTTAAATTTTTTTTTAATAAATTTTTTTTTTTTTTTAAAAAGGGGGGGGGGGTTTTGGGGGGGAAAAAGGGGGGGGGGGGGGGGGGGGGGGGGGGGGGGAACCCCCCAAAAAAAAAGGAAAAAACCAAAAACAGTTTTCCCCAAATTTTTAAAAAATTTTTTTTCCCCCCAAAAAAAAGGGGGGCCCCCTTTTTTCGGCCCCTTTCCCGGGAAAAAAAATTTTTTTTTGGGGCCCCCCCCAAAAAAAACCCCCCCCCCTTTTTTTTTCCCCTTTTAAAATTTTTTTTTCCCCAAAAAACCCCCTTTTTTTTTTTTCCCCTTTTTTTTTTTTTTTTTAAAAAAACAAAAAAAAGGGGGGGGGAAAAGGCCAAACCCCCAAAAAGGGTTTTTCAAAAAAAAAAAAAAAATTTTTTTAAAAAAATTTTTTTCCAAAATTTTAAAAAATTTTTTTCTTTTTTTTAAAAAATTTTTTTTTTTTTAAAATTTTTTTTGGGGGGGGGGGGGAAAAAAAAGGGGCCTTTGGGGGGTTTTTTTTCTTTTCCCCCCTTTTTTTTTTCCCAAAAAATTTTAAAAAAAAATTTTTTTTTTTTTCCCCATTCCCCCCTTTTTTTTTTTCCTTTTTTTTGTTCCAGCCCCCCCCTTTTTTGGGGGGGGCCCCCCCCTTTTTGGGGAAAATTTTAAAAAATTTTTTTTCCCCCTTTTCCCCCCCTTTTGGGGGGTTTTTTTGGGGCCTTTTCCCTTTTTGGGGGGTCCTTTTTTTTTACCCCTTTTTTTAAAAAAAACCCCCCCAAAATTTTTAAAAAAAAAAACCCCAAAAAAAAAAAAAAAAAACAACGCAAATCATTTAACCAACCAGTGTAAGAAATATGCTGGAAGAAATTTAGTGAATAGACCACACAAACACACAAACACACACAAACCATCAATGAAATAGATTGTAGATTCGAATAAAAAGATATATTATGAGAGATGGAGCAAAACCAGATGATATATCAATACCATAATATGTTTATGTCGTATTCTTCTTTTTGTCTTAGGCCTATATATTACACATCACTAAATCATCATCTAAAAAACATAACTTAATATAACATTAATTAAAAAAAATAATATCCAGAGACAGAATAGCCGAGACAAGCAGTACGACCATATAGATTGGGATAATTCTATTTCTGTTACAGGATGTGGATAATCTATTTCTATTACCAGTGGACCACGTGGCTGTTTTCCACGTGGATCCAAATGTTCCCAAATAAGAACCACCCGCTCAGCGAGGGCGGAGGTCACATTTTATATCTGACCTCGTTTGACCGGGAGTTCGTTCCAAGCTACCGACGCGGTAGGGTCACGCTCTCGCCTCCCTCCGGGGAGTTCGTGTCAAGCGACCAGGCGGTAGGTCAGCTCGCCCCTCTCTCCGGGCAGCTGACCGTGGCCTCCACGCGGCGCTTTTGACCCTTTAGACAAGTCGTAGCGTCGTCGTAGCGTGTGTTCACCCCTTTACGTGTGTTTTGCGTCCCTGTCAGCCACTGTACTAGAGTACGAATAGCCGTTACAATCTGGTGGCAGGGTGGCGCCTGCGTCCTTCCGGCTCGCAGCATGAACACGCAAATCTCCGAAGAAAATCCGCTCGACCGCTTCAAAACATGGCTAAGAAAAAAAACACGTAAGTACACGTTTGGGCCCCTTTCTTATTTCTTTTCCCTTTCTCCCATACATGTGTTAAGCCGTTGTTTTTGTTGGGTTTAAAAGGTGCTAATGACAGCAAATGGCACGTTTCTCCACTATTCTTCCACCTCAGATCGCATTTCCGTGCGATCGAGTATGTGATCAATAAACATGAATATCGTTCGTTAGTTAAGTAATTAATTATTTTCTCTCGTTTTTAGAGATTTATATTGTTTCATCTGCAACGAATTTAACGCGTTCGTGATTTTATCTTATCACGAATACATTTCATTTTATCTCGTTCCTAACCCTCGCGCCGACCTGACCTTCCCTTTCTTTCTTTTGCGGTCACTTTGGATTAGAAAAAGGTATTCCTGTCTGACCTGACCTCACTTTCTCTTTTCCCGGTCGGTGGCGGCGTGGGTAGGTCAGATGACCTGTTCCCTATTAATTTGGAAGCAAACATACTTGTTACATTGCTTTTGGTGACACGTTCTATCGGCGCTAGAACGAAGTCAGTACGGAAATTCATTAAAAATTCATTATTTGAATATAGCGTAGGATCTTCCCCATATCATAGTGCACAGGATTGCCGATATTGCCCCGGGTTGCGTAAACGCCTAATAGATCTGCGCTCCGTCGTTCGAGAGTAAGTTCATACGTTTCGTTCGGCTCCCTTTGAGTCGGTGTGACCCGCGGTTACGTCAGTTAATTAATGTAGGACTAGGGTTTAAGCTAGAATCATTATTCGCTTATTAATCACACCTTCTCACCCTCTTGAAGTCGCTTGCATGTTTTGGGTACCCCCAAGCGTTTGTGTGATTCGTGAAAATTTATATATCCTTCGGGAATTTGCGAGCGCCCATTACAGATACGCAGAGAGAGCAGATATTATATTCCTGGGCTCAAGTCGCTTCAGTATATACGGCATTTGGTATAG
>NW_023660989.1:0-5000 GCF_015228065.2 Penaeus monodon
AATATAGCCCTTTTTGAAGTATACTCCAATGACGTTTTTCCATTCATTTGATGATTTTGGCAATTATTAGGTATAATATAATAATTACCAAAATTGTATTAATCATGACAATAATGATGATAAAGTGGGAATAAAGAGAATTTTGATAACATTATTATTATTATTATTATTATTATTATTATTATTATTATTATTATTATTATAGAGTGAGAATAAAGAGAATTTTG
Source organism: Penaeus monodon (assembly GCF_015228065.2). Taxonomy (NCBI): domain Eukaryota; kingdom Metazoa; phylum Arthropoda; class Malacostraca; order Decapoda; family Penaeidae; genus Penaeus; species Penaeus monodon. The sequence goes on from NW_023660989.1 coordinate 228, forward strand.
ATAACATTTTATTAAAAAAAAAAAAAAAAAAAAAAAAAGTCCACAAAATACATTTATCACCCATTCTTATGTTTTTCTGTTGCTATATTTCTGATTTCCCTATTACAGGGAAGTTAAAACTTAGAGGTTATTCCTTCCTAAATACATTTCTTTATTCCTTGGTTCCACAGTACTTATCACTGCCGTCATTAGCATTCGTCTATTTATGAAATACTCGTATGATAATGAAGTTGTTGTTGTTGTTATTATTATTGTTATTTTCATCGTTTTTATCTTTATTATTGACTGTCATCATTATTATTACCTTTTAATTGATTATTTGTGTAGTAGAAATAATAGTGGTAGTTTAATTATGATAATGACAATAGAAATAATTATTTAAAAATAAATAAATACATAAATAGTAATAATAATTATATATGAGTTTCTCCTATCTAGTCTCTAAATCCACGTTTTTTACGTCTACTGCTTACAAAGAAAATCGCAACCTTTGCATTTCATGTCTTTCTTTTAATTGGTTTTGGAAAAAAATAAAGATATCCACTTCTGAGTCAACCCAGCAAAATGTTTCGTTTGCAGGAATATGTAAATAAATGTGTTTTTAGTATCTGTATATGAACACTGCAATTATTTTATTCTATTGTTATTTTTTCCTCGTCTTTGTTTTTGGGATGAACTATTGAAAACCATTTAATTTACTTTTTTTCTTTATATATTTGGCATATCTGCTAATTGAAGCGTTTAAAATTAATAAACTCTAAGTATCTGATAGTACCAGGGAAAAAAGTGATTTGGCAACAAATAACATTAAAATTGAAGACAAAAGGCTGTGCCCTTAATCCAGACACCTTTGGTAAAAAGAGGGGGGATTTAAAAACAGTAATTATATATAATTTTAATTGTGTATTTTTATTGTAAAATCCAATACAGTTGAAGATTGCAGACTGGATATCTATACTGCGCGTATTCCGTTTTATCCTTGAAACCTTTATGGATATGCCACTTTCCAAACAAGGGGGAATATCATGTAGCATATAGCAGCACTCTTTATCCAACTCTCACCTCCTTTTATAAGAATTTTCCGTTCATATTCTTGTTTACAATATCATTAAAATCTGGTTGATCAAATATTAGTCATTATTCTTTTTGCCTATGTCCTTCCAACCTAGAAGACTTTTAAAAAAATGAGATAGATTGGTTCACAGAATATATGCAACTGACTCAAGTAACATCATGGAGTGAAACTGATTTGCACGTTGTATATTTTTCAGGTATATAACAAATACATATATTGCTAAGCTCGTGGGAAGCAGGGGCAGTAGCCATTTTTTGAAGCCATGGACGAAGTATCAGTAAAGATGTTGCACAGTTACTTCATTCCCCTTTGGTAAGCGATGTTCCTTGGCTGTCATAAAGATTTTAACTGAATTTGAAAGTTTTGTGTACTCATTTCAAATGACTGGCTATATAATTTGCCCTACTACGATTATACAGACGCGCGCGCGCTCAAAATAATATTAACTAGAATACTTTTTTAATTTCATGGCACAGCATTTCAAATTTTGCAGCAAAATATGATGTATGGGATTAATTCTAAACATATTGATACATTTCTGATTATCATTAATGCAACCATTATCATTAGTATTATTATTATCATCATTGTTACTACTACTGTTATCAATATACAATCAACCATCAAATTCAGGGTCAGGGAAAGGCCTAAATCCTCTCTAGAAAGTTTTCTGGAACACTTACATCTACAATGAGTTCTGTATCACCTTCATCAGCAGCAAAGAGAAAAAGGTAAGCAGAAGAATCAGAGTCAAAGACAAGAGAGATTTTGAGCAACAGCGGCTAAAAAGAATAGTACACTTATTCATATATATACTTTTTTTTTTTTTTTTTTTTTTGAGAATTTGCACTTCAGAAGACCAAAAACTCTCTGAATGTTCATGGTTGAAAGAATATAGCTGCATGCTTGGTAATTCTTTATGGTTTATATAGTACTCCTTGTAGATTGGTATAGGTATGTGTGCCCCATCTAAAGCTCCAACTACTTCTTCAAATTCTCCTACGTATTTCCTCGGCCTTCCAGAAACACCCCATGGCATTTCGCGGCAACATGATAACACCGAAAATAATACGAAATGCTGTGATAAAGTAATGCTAATTGACAACTCTGCCCTTACAGCTGCATTCCTGCGTTGCCTGGAACGGCCAGACAGTTTTTGTTTCACCGGGAAAGAGTGAAGTTAATGTCTTCCTTCTCTGCTAGTTTCCTTACATAAGGAATGCCATTAATTTTTTCTTCCCTATACCCTCTTTCACGGTTGTTTCTTTTCTCTTTTATTGTATTCCAATGTTTTTCAGTTACAGAGATTGGAGTTCATTTTCTCCTCTTCCCTTCCCTATGTCCTTTTACGCGGCTGGGATAAGCGGTTTCTCCCCACTCCCCGGTCAGCGGCAGAGGTGGGGATGAACGGTGTTTTTTGCTTTCAATTCCTTCCTCTCTTCTAGCCCACTCTATTACAGATTTGATGGCATGAGCAAGGACATCGAGTTTGCCCTCCCTCTTCCTCGCCCGTGCTCAGTTTGAAGGTGTTTGGTTTTGGTTCAGGAGTGAAGGGTACTTATTACTGTGAACACCAAGGGCTTCAACCTTTTCAGCGTTGACGACTTATTCTTCAGGTTGGACGGGGCATTTTACGAACTGTTCGAGTCTGAGCTCTCGCGACTTTAGCAGGGATACATCGCGTCCACTACAACTCCCATTGCCCACCGAGCGGCCAGCACAGCTGAGCGAGAGGCCCCAACAGGTGGCGGGCCAGGCGAAGGCCTCCTTAGCCAAACTTCCGGGTTGTCGGGCGTGTGCCCACCTTGACGTCAGGGGAAGGTGCTGACTGTGTTGGGCGCTCAGCTCGAGGGCAACTCGAGGAACTGTAAACAGACTAGAAGTTCAGAGCACAAAAATCTTATCTGAAAGGAGAGAGGATTAGTATATCCATCCTTTACAAGAGACAGCAGGCAAGTACATGACTGCAAATCTCAGGAATATATATATGACGAGTGACCACGACCTCCTAAAATAAATAAATAAATAAATAAATTTGAAAAAAAAAAATAAATAAAAAATAAGAACGAAAAATAAGAAACTTTAAATTAAACTGCAAACTAAACAAACCTGAAGCTTAAAACCAAAACTATATGAAATGAACTTAAAAACTAAATGACTTAAAAGTAAAACCTTAAACTAAGAAAACCATACCTTAAAGCTATACTTAAATACACATATAACTTAAAACGGAACTTTTCAACTAAAAGAACATTCCAGAAAAATAAACACGGTTAGCCCCTACTAGAAAAATAAAAGCATTACAGGATTACTGCATTACATGTTTAAAAAATAAAAGTAAAAAAGAAGGGATCTCAGGCAGGTAACTACTGAAGTGGTAGATCAGCGACCCTCTGGTAGCTTTTGGGCAAGTCGGACAGAGCTCGTTGTGCGGCCTACGTCAGTCTCACTCGGGAGCTCACACATCCTTTATATATTGCTTAGGGTCTGCAGGGATGGCTGCAATAAACGTGTCTTTCTGTGAAAGAGATTATACCTTACCCTCCCACGTCTATTACGACTGACGTTGGGAAGACGTACTGCTGAAAGCAACATCGTTGCGCCTGGTTCCGTGTTGTCAGGTAACCTGATAAACGTGATTAGGGATATTGTATGGAGACGCGTGTGGAAAAGTCGGCTCCAGCTTAGACAGGCGCAGCTGGTACGCGTAACAATTGTGTCCTGTGGCCTATAACCATCAAAGTCCAGAAGGCCTTTCACTAATGCTGCAAGGGCACCATGTTGCAGAGTTACCTCCAAGCCATAATTTTAACAAGCATTGGTCCCATCTTCTGGTTCCTTCCGTAGTAAGAGCTCCTCCGTCAGAAGGTGGCAAAAACCGCCGGATGATCACGTTCCTCAGGCATCCTCAGACGAGTTTAGAGTTCCTGGTTCTTCGCCTTGTTTCCTCGTAACTTCAGTGTAACGTGATCAAGCCTTCTCACCAGCTCATCGAAAAGTGTTTTCTCGTGGTACATAAATGCTCGCTCCAAGCCAGTGGCTTCTACTGCTCCAGATGTTTTTTCCTGCAGCGGCTCCCGCTTATCATCTCTTCCCAACACCATCTTGACGTGTAACGTGCTAAACTGCAAAGACACTTTTAATGCGTCTCATCTCCATTACCTCCATCATGTAAGCATCACCTTGCAATGCTACGCACGTACATCACTGTAATAATCAATGTTAATATAGGCACGGTTATTAATCTCTATAATGCACGTACGCAAATCACTGTAGTAATCACGGTAGACAAAAATAAGAAAGTATCGTTTCAACACGCACGGTGTGCACTTCACATTAAGCACGGGAAGCACAATAAGTAAATACAATTATCACATAAACGCATGTAAATAAGTCACAACGGCAAGCACAATTTCAAATCACGGATACACAGCACGGGCACGATCAGTGGCCAACGTACTTTCCACATCGAATACTTCCAACAATATGCAACACTAGTACAGCTAATTAAGTTACTGGGTACGACACTACCATCAGCACAATCGGTTAAATGCGTATGCACGATCTTTAATTAAACACCAACACAAGCACTATCACTGGCTATGTGCGCTCTCAGATATCACCACACGATGGGCACAAACAACCACGGACACCGAAAGCACATACTTTGTAATTATGAACACAAACACGATGATATA
>NW_023660989.1:15000-18321 GCF_015228065.2 Penaeus monodon
ATAATAATCATAATGATAATAGTAATAATAATAATAATAAATAATAATAATAATAATAATAATAATAACAATAATACAATAATAATGATGACAATATATTAAAATTACTATTATTATCATCATTACTATTGTCATAATTAAATTTTTCTTGATAAAAATACTACTATTAACAACAACAACAACAATAATAATAGTAATAATAAAAATAATCTTAATAAGAGTAGTAGTAGTAATGATAATAATGATAATGGCAATAATGATAATAATAATAATGATAATAATGATAATAATAATAACAATAATAATAATAACAGTAATAATAACAGTAATAGTAATAATGATAACAATAATAAAACTATTGTCATTTATTATTTTTTAACTTTTCTTTACAATTTATTTTAAAAATTATGATTTCATCAAATCTCATTTTTCTAATTTTATCATATTATTTCGGAAAAGTTTTTGATTTTTTGTGTTGTGCAGGTATTTAGTACTTTTATTTTTAAGTAATTTTTAGAGTTTTAAAGTCTTTTATTTTCGTGTTCTTTGCTTTATATCTGGTAAAGTGTTTTTCTTTATATACATGGTTCACGACCCCAACTGTCTAGATGATCCGTCCATCCGCTGATCGGACCATCATCTGTGAGGAGGGCTTAGGTTCATTTTTTCCCGGGGGTTTGGTAGGCAGGGCGAAGGTCATTTCCCAAAAGGGCCTTCGATCTCCTCAGCAAGATCCTGATAATTTTCCCTTTGTCCCTTCTCAGCAGTGCCCAGCCCTACGCACCATGGAACGCGAAATTGATTCCCATTCAGCGACCTTGCGACACCTTCAGGGCCTCAAATTTTCCCCAGGGGATGGAATTCTCCCCTAGCCCCTTGGGCGACGCCAATGGATCCTGAGCTGTTCGAGTTTTTAGCGTTTGAAGAACTCTACGAGAAACGGGGGCCCGTCGGGTTTTGCTGGTTCTGTAAAATGGGTCAGAGACTCCCATGGTAAACCCACAGGCACACTCCTCCCCTAGTCTGTCCAGGTGATGAAACACCTTAGGGGGCCCACTGGGGGGACGGAGAGTTTTGAATGGACCCCGGGGTTTTCCCAAAAAGCACCCTTGGTCGTGCCACAGAACTCGGCACCCCGGGAAAACACACAACACACACACACACAACACACCCATAAAAAAAAAAAAAAAAAAAAAAAAAAAAAAAAAAAAAAAAAAAATATATTATATTTTATATATATATATATATTTATTAATATATTATATAATATACACACACATATAGCATATATATATGTGTGAATATACTATACATATAATAAATTTTAATATATCAAAATTATATAATATATTATATAATATAATATATATATTTTACATATTATTTTTTGTGTGTGTAACACAATGTAATATAAATATATATATATATATATATATATATATTATATATATTATATATATATTTTATATAATCTGGGGGTTGTGTGTGTGTGTGTTTTTGCGTGTGTTGTGGGGTGTATGTAAAAATATTCCATATAGCATGATAAAAACGCATATAAATAGAATATAATAATACATACATACATACATACGTACATATATAAAATAATAATATATATATATATGTGTGTGTGTGTGTGGTGTGTGTGTGTGTGTGGTGTGTGTGTGTCGGCGGCGTGCGTGCGTGCGTGTGTGTGTGTATTTATGTGTGTTAAACCCATACTTATGTATAGGGCGCGTGCGCCACCAAACACGCGCACACACCACACAACACAACCACACACACACACCACCACAAAACCAAAACCCCCACATTATAGTATATATAATATAATATATATATATAATTTATATATATATGTTTGTGTTGTGTGTGTGTGTGTTGTGGGGGTTTGTCATGTATTAATTCATATTACCTAGGGAACATATATTATATTATTGATTAATTATATATATATATATATATATTATATTATAATTAGATGATATTTTTAGATAGCAGAAAATAAAATACTTTTATATATATGCAACATTACATAAAACATAGACACACAAAAAAACAAATATGTATTATGTATGTTGCTTTAAAAATTGCATATATATATATAAATATATATATATATTAAAAATTATATTAATAATAATTCATATATTACATATTATATATATATAATATATTAATAATATTTAAAATATATATGTTAAGAATATACGTATATATACAACACAGCATATCGGTGTGTGATAATATATAAAAAATTTTAAAATTTACATTATTTATACATTATATAATTATTACATTATAATAAGGGTCCAGGGGTTAGGATAGACTCCGACCCTTTTTAAGTTAAACGCAGGGTCGTAGGGAAGCAACCACGCGTGTTGCGCGCCCAAGATTTGGAAAGGCACCACTTAAACAGGGTGGGATTTATATAACCCCACAAAAGTGAATTGAGAGAGACATGTGTCCGTAGTGGACTAAGGGCCCAAAGCAAAAAACACAAAAATATATATATTATATTATATATATATAATATATTTATATTATATATACAAAATAAATTTTTTCAAGATAGATACATAATATGTATTTATATGTAAAAAGAAAAAATGTGCATATGTATATATAAAATATATAAATATAAATAATATATTAAAATACTATGTGCATGCATAATTAATAATATCAAAATAAAAAATTTTTATATATATTATATATATATATATCTAAAATGTGTGTGTGGTGTGTGTGTGTGTGTGTGTGTTGGGGTGTGTGTGTGTGTGCGTGTTGTTGTGTGTTTGTACATATGCTCATATTTATATATATAAAAATATATATATATATATTTTTTATATATTGTGGTGTGTTGTGTGTGTTTGTGATGTTGTGTGTTGGGTGTGTGTAGTGGTTTTGGTTCGTGTGTGTGTGTGTGTGTGTGTGGGGGGTGTGGTACATGTAATGTGTATGCATTATTATATATATATATATATATATATTATAATATATATTATTTTTTATGTTATATATATATTATTATTATTATTATATAATATATGAATATATATTATTTTTATATGAATATATATATAATTATAATTATATCATATATATATAATCAATTTTTAATAGTTAAAATTATATATATAAATATATATATTATATATATAATATATTATATAAAAATAATTTAATGTATGTACATTTTAACTATATATAATAATAATAATAAGAATGATAAAAATAATGATAATGAAATAATAACAATAATAATAATAATGGAAAAAAAAAAACAAAATAATATTTAAAAATTTTTTATTCCCA
>NW_023660990.1:0-18320 GCF_015228065.2 Penaeus monodon
GAAGTTGTTTTAAAAAGGACTAAAAATCGGGAAACCCCAAGATGATCGGGGCCCAAATGATGGCTAAAAATGAAGCATTTGGAAGGATCCCAAGAGCCTTAACTTCGCAAATGTAGGGGAAAAGATGTGCAACATTCTCAGCCCCCAAAGATGTATGTACTTTTGTCTCCCCCCTTCATGAAAAAATTTTAAAATTTGTAATAGGGGGTTTTTTAAATTAAATTTTCCTTGGGAGACTAATTTTTTTAATAAAATTTAAATTTAGTAATGTTTAAATAATTTTATGCACTTGGCTAATATTTACGATTTTTTAATCTAATTTTTGTTTTTTTAAGATTTTAAAAATTTTTTGATAATTTTAAAAATTTTAAACTTTTAATATTTTATTAACAAGGACCCCCTAAGACCTTGTTTAAAACCCCCAATTTTTAAAAAATCAACAATCAAACCTGTAAAAAATTTCTGGAGAATTTTTTAACACACATCAGATTAATGAACCAATTGGAACAATTTTTTACAACCCATTTAAACAAGGGCCCAAAAAGGGCACACAAGGGGACACCCTTGGGGGACCCCCCAGCGGTTTTAGGAGAAAATTTTTCCCACCCGAATCTAAATTTTTTAAAGAAGGAACGAGAAGAGGTAATCTCCTCTTTAAAACCTTCTAGTTCATGAACCTTTAAAGCGACAATCCAGGAAAGAAAGAAAAGGAGGTCGCTTTTTTTACTTTTTCCATCCTCAAAAATGCTTTGGGTCGTCCAATTTTCTAAACCCCGTTGATATGGGGTCAACCGTTTTTTTTTTTAGCAGCCATGCAACCTGAAGTTTCCTTTTTCCCATCACTTGCAGACCCCGCTGGTGAGAGAAATTGGTTTTAAATTTTCCCTGGGTGGAACACTTTGCCAGGAGGAACGGGAAATAAATTATAGACTCTTCCATGTGGATGGCACTGTCCCCTCCCTGTATATCCTTTTGAATAGGTCCAACAGGAAATTCTGGGATTTCTGGTAATGAGATTCTTTTGGGTATGGTATGTCACTTCCTGGGGCCCAGCTTACGGCAGAGCTGCAAAGCAAAAAGTCCATTCCTTGCTAAAAAAGGGCAATTGAAAGGAAGTTCTGCTGCAGTCCTACTGAAAGAATACACTGGGTGTCTTTCCTTTTCAGCCCGAAGAGGGAAAAAACGGCGTGTAAGATGCTCCCAGGGAGACTTCCCAGGGGTTTTAGTAGTCTTTAGACATTTTTTTCATCTGTGAGGGATTATCCCATCAATCTTAAAAGGGGTTTGGACGTGGGTGCTTTTTCCAGCGATCTTGCCCTTGCCCATCCCCAGCAAAGGGGGGTCCCAGAGTAATCAAGGAGACAACGTCTCATGAGCCCTCGGGCCCCCTTTTAGCATCCCCTGGCCTTGGGGGGGTTTTTTTTGTAATGATAAAGGGGTTACACACTGGGGGTTTTCAACTGCCCAACACTTTCTTGCCTGAAGCTTTTTGGCATCTCAGACCCACCAGGTTTTGGGAGGTCGAGGTAATGCCCGCATTTTTGGGAATGGAGCTTCGCAGCAAGGTGAATTCTGCTGTGAAGTGATAACAGATCTTGAACACACTGGAAACATTCACGATCCAGCAATACTGCATTTGATCAAAAAAGATTCCAGTCCGCTGTTCAAGTCACCATTCTGCACCCTTGGTTGGAAAAAATTCACCTCCTCAAAAATTTTTGGGAAAATGGTCCTTCCATGTAAGTTTCCATCCCCTGCCAAGAAATTTTCACTGGAAAGTGAGACTTGACGGGCTATTTTGGAGAATTCCCAGTTTAAATTTTGGAAAGGGTTTGGGGTTCCTTTTCAAAAAAAATGCATTACTTTTAGGAGAAAGGGACTCCGGGCCCCTTCCCCTCAGGGTTGCATAAAGGTCCCCCAGAGGGAGCCGCCCCTTAAAATTTCCCCCAAGAGTAAAAAATGGATGTGGGAATCCCCAAGTAGATTTTCCCAAATCATTTATGTTGAATTAGTGGAGGAAGGTAGTATGAACAGTCTAAGGTCGTTCAACCCTATTCTCACACCCTTCACCTCACAGTTGTAGCCTGTAACCCCAAAAGAGGAGCCCGGGATTTCTCCTGTTTTTCTGGACGATTTTACGGGAAAACCCCCCCTAAGGGGTTTGTCCTTATACTCGAGTGTGCGGGTGTGTGTTGTGTAAACACCAATTGGTCGGATATTATGGTCGGGGACTCTAGAAAAAACAGTGCTTATAAAAATTACAAATACTGGGGAGCAAAGGTAACAGGGTGCTGTCCCAAACGCCCTTTGGCAGCCCTTGAATGTATGTGTGAAGCACTTGACCTGGCGCTTCACCTGCAGGGGTTTCTGCAGGTGGATGGCCTGGAAGGGAATATCTTGAGTACCATTCTGCTATCCTCCATGAGGCCCCATTGTCAAAAGCCCCTAATGGGTTGAATTTGGAACCCTCTCGGGGAAATCGGAGGGTTTTTCCCGGTCATAATCTCTTGTAGGCATAACAAACTGGGTTACATGAAGTATCAGATTTTGCAGTTCCCCCATTTTGCATGAATTCCCTGAAGCCCCTTTGGTTTAGGGTATCCATTCTTTAAACTTTTTTTCATAAGGGGGGTTTTTGGCAGCACCTTTGGTCAAGGTTTCCCCTACACCTTTGGCTGCCCCTTTCCAGGATTTGGGGAAAATCTTTTGAGGGGTTGTTTACCCGGGGAACTAGTTTCCACAGGTTCCTTTTGACAGGCTGGGTTTTCTTTGCCTGGACAAAGAACAGACCGAGCTTTGTTTTCGGGGCCTAGAGCACACCCCCCTGTGGATGTGGTGGCAGCTGAGCTGTCACCTTTTGAGCCCCCTGGACCCCTTTCCTGACGGCTCCAAAGACCCCCCTTGAAAGAGTTTTTTGAACAGACCAGGATTCCTTTGGGGCAAAGGACAAACTGAGCCTTTGCTTCGGGGCATTTGCCTAGCAGAAAGGGGCCCCTGTGGATAGGTGGCAGCTGGGGTGTCACCATTGAGGCCTTGGAGCCTCACCTGTGGCCAAAAAACCTTTATTTTGGGGGAGGAGTCCTTCAATAGACCCCTCACTCCTACTTTTGTTTCTGGGGGAAATTTCCCCAGAGGCGTTTCAGCAAAGGGGACTGGGGTTTTTAAAAGAAGTGGCGAGTGTGTGGTGTAAGAACATTGGAAGGCAAGGGTTGGTGGGAAGGGGGATGAGCAGAACGAAGCAAAGGATTTTCCTGGTGTGCAAACAGCACACGGGCACGTGCTTTTTCCCCTGGAAAAAATAAATTTCCCGCCCCTTTTTAAACAAGTTCTTTCTCAAATTGTACCTTTTCACGTTGAAGAAGTTATGAGTTTTTTCATGGAAAAGCTTTGGACCTGGACAGTTTCATCTCCTTTATGCCTGTCGACCCCACTTAACACATATTCTGGTTGTCCATTTTCCTTAAAAAAGGCAAAAAGTTGGCTCCATGCCCATACCCGGCAGGGAAGCAGATAGGGTTGGGCACATATGGCTTTACCTTGAGGTGGTTTCCATGCTAACTAACTATTTGGAAGGGCCAAAGTATTAAAAGTTAGAAGGAGAGTGGTGTAGACTGGGTTTGGGAAACATCCACTTTCTTCTTAAAAAAGTTTTACTGCAACTACATTAAAAAAATTTTCTAGCTCCTCTAAAAAAGTTTCTCCCCAGAATACTCATCGGGCTCGGGGAAAAGACAATTCCCTTTCACTGTTGAGGGTTTTGCGAGGGGAAAAATGAAAACTTTTAGCCCCCCGGAATGTCGAATGCACGCAGAGGTCCCCCTGGTCGGGGACGAAACCCAACTATTGGTCCATCTCGCTGTGGGGTGATGCAGGGTCACGTTGACATACTTCAACAATTTTCGATGTACTTTGAAAATATTAAGATCCATGATTGATACACCCAATGGTTTCACTATAGGTACTTACTATATGAAATGTTTTCATATTTTCCAGGTAAGATTTCCTTAGGGATTTAGGAGGACTTTTCCCCCTTCTTACCTGGTTTGGGGGCCGGGGAAACCCTTCGATTCCCATTCTTGCCCTTGGAAACTGGAAAAGGTTTCCCAAAATGACCCAAAACGGATGTTTCCCGAGGGGAAAGGGCGGGGGGTTGGGGGGTCGTCAGGGAGAGAGCTAGATCTTTGTAAATTTGTAGTACCTACAAATTTGAATTCTTTATTTCTCCCCCCCCACCCTCCCCTGGAGCCCAAAGAGGGGAAGCATAGTTTCGGCTCAAAAAACTCCCCCAAAAACCACAGGGGTAATGAGGAAATATACGCAGCCACTATTACAGTACTGATGGCAGCGCAGGACCTATGCGCTACCGACTAAATATACCCGCTTGACCCTAGCCATATTGACCAGCCCCATTGACTTGACAGGGGCCCTTTATCAAGCAACCCCCTAGCCAGAATAAAGGACCAAAAGGTGTGTTGCTAGTGCAGGGGGCAGCTGCAGCATCGTCAACCCCAGGGCTCCCGTCTCCTGGAAAAAAATAGGAGCCATGCACGGGAAAGACATGTGGGAGAGTTCCCCTGGTCCAAGTGGATGAAACCCGGGGTGGGGTGCACCTCCCCCTTATAGGCCCTTTGGGGCCCGAAGCCATTTTGTCCATCCCCCACTGGTGACCCCTCCAGTATGGGGGCCCTCTGGTCCGGTCACCGTCATTGGGGCCCCAAGCCCCCCCAAAGGGGAAGGCGCTTCCCAAGGGAGAATCTTCGGAGTGCAAGGAAATGCAGGTGCAATAAATCAGGTTTACAGTGGGAACAACATGGGTTCAAATTTTTCCCAAACAAGACCAGGCTATACATTTCCAAAAACGGGAAAATTCCACCCTTTCCCCCTATTTAGGGGCAAACCACAACAATTTGCCAAAAAGGTGAATACTTGGGTTTAATTTTGCCAAGCTTACATGGGTGCCTCACATAAAAAGTTAAAAGTGAAAGGCTACAAAAGCGGATGTTGGACTTGGTTCATAACGAAGCTCTCAGAATTGTATGGGGCTTTCAGGTCTTCACCTTTTGGGAAACCTGATGCAAGATGGGGAACCACCTCTTTCATTTCACCGGGACTACATGAACCCTTATTTACTATCGAGATACAAAAGGGTTCCGGATTCCTACACCAGATTGGGTTTTTAACCCCCCCGAGGATAACCCATCCCATGGTAGGGGAATGAGGAATCTTGTGGAAAATCTAATTTGAGTCTACAAGGTTTGGGTGTTGGAATTCCCAATTCCCCCCTTGGACTAATCAAGTCGAGCCCGATTTGGACGGAATTTTTGGGAAAAGGGGGAAATCGGAAGCAGAAGTAGAAAAGAAAATTTTTTTCAGCATATTTCTAAGTACCAAGGGCAGAGGAAAAATTACAGATGGTTCGAAATCTGAAAAAAGGTGGGGCTTTGCAGCGTGAGCAGAAGGAAAACTGCATCTGGCAGTCTTTTTTTAGCACCCGATCTTTCTGCAGAGTTACTACCATCCCTTTCAGCAGTTAAAATGACTAAGATCTTACGAAACCCTTCTATTTGAATATTTTGCCCCGTAGTGTTGCAAGAATCAAGTGCTTAAAAATATACATCCTATAAGGGGGGTTCAAAATTTGGGTTGCACTGATTAACACGAAAAAAATAGCTCTGTTTGGGGGGCCAGGCATGTTTGGATCGTGGGAATGACGAGCTGATTGGGAAGGGCCAAAGGAAGCTGCGCTCAGCCTTTGAGCTCGTTTCTCTCCCACACACCGATCTGAAACCCCGCATAAGGAGTTTTCTTCGCAATAAAAGGAAGGAACAATACCTCCAGAAAAAAAACTGCGAGAGATTAGAGATGACCTTGTCAGTCGGAGGGACTAGCATCCACCCTAACCAAAAAGTGGAAGTTGCATTAACAAGACTAACAATCGGGCACACAAGACTGCCCCAAAGGGGCCCGATGATGGGTAAAAGTCAAGCACTTTGTGAGGGATGCCAAGAGCCATTAACGGTCACACATGTAGGGGAAAAAGATGTGCAACATTCTCAGACCAAAGACGTATGTACTTGTCTCCCCCATATACACTGAAAAATGTCTTGGGGATGATTGTGACACAGAAGGTCTTATTAGTTTCCTTAGGGAGATAATATCTTCAATAAAATTTAATTTTTGCATAATGTTTATGCAAATTTTGTATAATACTCAGAGCATAATATTTATGCTTTGATTTTAAATTTTGTTATTGTTAATTTGTAAGATATTTATCATAGATTTTAAAAGTTTTAAACATTTTAATATTTGTATTTAACAAGGTATTCGCCGCTAATGACCTTAGCTGTTGACGCGCAGGATAATTTTAAAAAATCAATCAATCAATCATGGCTTGGGAGCTCGACGAGACTTGTCGCGAGGAATTAGAGATGGACATGGGCCTCCCTGGAGATTCGCCTCGAGAGATCGTCGTGGCTGGAAGCGAAGGATGGATGCGGCCAGCGCCCCGTCGGCGTTAGCCCCTTGATGATGATGATATATATATGTACACACACACACGCACACACACAACACAACACACACACACACACACACACCCCACACACACACACACACACATATATATATATATATATATATATATATATTATAAATATATATACCGATATACTGATGGGAACAGAGTGCTCCCATCAGAATAGATGGAAAAATTAAGTGAGTGGACATCATTTAAGAGAGGTGAAGACAAGGGTGTGTATTATCACCAGCTCGTTTAACTTATACAGTGAAATTTTTTAAGGAGATTAAGAACATACCAGGTGTGAAAGTTGGAGGGGTCAATATTAACGACTTTAGATATGCAGATGACATTGTACAATAGCAGAAACGGAAACAGAGAGAAGAAAGGTCTTCAGATAAACATCAAGAAGCTGGAATGTATGGTGATATCAAAGAAGAATAAACACCAAAATGCTATTTAATCAAAGGGAGAAAATAAAGAATGTTGAGAAATTTACATACTTGGGTAGTTTGATAACATCAGATGGAAGAAGTGTAACTGAAATAAAGAAAATAATTGGTATGGCAAAGGAAGTCTTCAAAAAAGATGAGTGTTGTCTTTAAGAACAGACAGTTGAAGGTAAAAAACAGAAATTAGAGTGTTAGAATGTTATGTTGGTCAGTTTTGCTTTATAGGTGCTTGGACAGTCAATGAAAATATGAAACAAAGATTAATACAGTGAAATGGGGGCCTCAGAAGAATGCTAGGTTTTTCATGGACAGAAAGAGTTACAATGAAGAATTTTTAAGAAGAGCAGGAGTTAAAAAAACCCTTTGATAAAATTTTATCAAAAAAGACATCCCAATTTTTAGGAACTATGAGATGAAAAAGGAATGGAAAAAAAGTTTTAAAGGAAAAGATAGAAGGAAAGAGAAGCGGGGTAGAAAAAAGCAGAATTTCATACCAGTTGAACAAAGATCTCAATTGGGCAGAAGGGGTGACTTAGAACTGCTAAAGTTTAACAGACAGAACGGAATGGAAACCATGTCGCCAACCCCTGAAAGGATGTAAATTAAAAAAAAATTTTTGTCTTTTTCATAAATATCTTCCCAAAAAAAACCTACTTTTTCGAAATTCCCAGCTAGCTGTAATAATTTATGTTTTAACTTTTTAAAAGCCTTTTTAATTTATTTTTGTATACAGGTCGGGGAGAGGGCCCCTTTTAGCATAGCATTTTTAAAGTAGATATCTTGCTATTAAAAACCCTGCACGGAATTTTGGTTTCATTCTCCTTTTTTTTTTTTACTAAAAAACAAATTTATTTCTAACGAAATCAGTCAAGAAAAAAAAATTTGAACTGTTCGAAACTTCATAGAGGTCTAGGGGGAAAAATCTCTTACTTCTCTCCTCCCCCATCGCCCAGCCGGCCCCGAGAAGGCGGCGGACGCTTGTAAAAAATGGTTGGATCTCTATTTGGATGGTCTATATCCTTTTTATGGATTTAAATGTTTGGGTGTGAGTGCCCACAGATGGGGCGGGTATTTAAGATGAGCCCAGTCGGCAAGGACTGAGCAGTCCTTGTTTGCTGCTGGAACACAATGGGGGAAAGGGGGAAAGGGCAAGGGGATAGGGAAAAGGGTAAGGGATGAGGAAAATTAATTTCAGGGGAAAAAAAAGGGAGCCGGGGGTGAACTCAGTTTCAGGGTAAAACTTTGGATAATATTTTTAGTTGGGCCCTTTTAATGGAGGAAAGGGGGGGGGGTGACCAACGCCAACTTGAATCCCTTTTTGTTCGGTGGGGTGTCCCCGGGCGCCGGGACTTTACCCCCACCACAGAGGCTCGCTCGAGGGACTGGGCCCAAATCTTGGTGCGTAGGTAGAGTACCTTACGCCCCGAGCGCGTGTGCACTGGAGGGCGAGCGCTCGAAGGGTTTTGTGGGAGTGGTTCGGGCGCGCGGCCCGGGACCCCATTATACAACAGCGGGTTATCGGGTAACCCGGGGGGGGGTTTGGGTGAAATGTCAAATTTTGGCGCCACTGCGGTAGCCTGGGGCGGCCTCCTCGACCGTGATTCCCGGGCTATCCCTAGCTAAACCCTTTTCTGTTTTCAGTAGGGTTTAAATTTGGAAGTGGTCCATAAATACTTACGACAAAAGGGTTTATGGGCCTGGCAATTCATGTGCGGGAAAAAGAAACCACTGGGATGATGGGGTAAGGGTATGGAGTCGGGTCCTGCTAGGCAAGGATAATTTGATGGGGAGGTGAGGATATGGCAGTTACATAGGCGTCAAAGACATGGTAAAAATTTTTTAAAATTGGGATGTGGGGGCTGTGCCAAGGGTTTTTTTACTTTGTTTTTAGCAGCAATGAGAACATGTGTCACATAATTAGGAAATTAAAGTCACAAAAAAACCCTTTTAAAAAACAGAACGAGAAAATACAAAAAAAAACACAACAAAAAAAAGGGGTAGGGGGGGAAAGAGGTGAAAATTAGGGGTAGGAGATAGCTTCAAAGTATAGGGCCAAGACTAAAACTGATCTACTTTTTTCATCCCATTCCAAAGAAAAAAGATCATGGCCTATTCCCGGATTCAACCCGGGAAAGAAAGATGGGGGAGTTATCCGCCAGTCGGTATGCCAAACTGGAGTTGTAGGTCTGTTTAAAGACCAAACTACACACTCGATGTTCAGGGAAACAAAAAACTTTCCCTTTTGGTTTCAGATGCTGTAATAAAAACGATCCCAATTTATCATTAGATCCATCTCAGTGTTTATTCTGAAAAAGCTAGAGTTTGCGCTGTTACTGTAGCTTTTGTGTGAGGCAAGTGGGGTGTATGTGAGGAGAATTTTTTTGTGTTTTGAAGATGCAGCTTTTTACATAGGGCCCACTTTAAAGATAAAACCCCAAATTTTAAGGGTTTTCTTGCCAAAGGGGGCCCTTTAATTGAATGCAAAGAAATCGAAAATAGGACAAAGATTAAACCCCTGATGGGACAAGAATGGGTTTTGGGGATTGATTTATTATTTAAATTGCGGGCCGCGTCAACACTAAGGGCATTAGCGGTGAACCCTTTTTAGAAAAAATTTTAAATATTTAAAACTTTAAAAATCTATCAATAAAATCTTACAAATAACAATAAATATATCAAAAAGCAAAGCAAAATATTAGCTCTAAGTATATAAAGTTATTCATAAATATTAGCTAAATTTAAATTTTTTGAAATTTAGTCTCCCTGAGGAAACTAAAAAAGGACCTTCTATGCCAATCCTCCCCCAAACATTTTAGTGTTATGGGGGAGACAAGTACATACTCTTTGGTCTGAAATGTGCACATTTTCCCTAATGTGCGACCGTTAATGGTCTTGGCCCCCTCACAAAGTACTTACTTTTAGCATCATCGGTCCATGAGTCAGTCTCGTGTGCCCGATTCTTAATCTTGTTAAACAATTCTGCAGTTTTTTTCTGAGGTATGCCTCCTTTGTTCCCCCCATCTATCACGAAGAAACCCCTTATGCTGGGTTTCAATCGGTGTGTGGGAAAAAGAAAACGGCATCAAAGGCTGCAGCAGCTGCCTTTGGGCCCTTTCCAATCAGCCGCTCATTCCCACTGATCCCCAACATGTGCTGGCACCCAACAAAGAGTTCTTTTTTACGTGTTGACATTAATGCAACCCAATTTTGAACCTCCCCACTACGGGATGTGATAAGGCACTCGAGGTCACAATATATTACAACAAAATGGTTCGTAAGATCTTAGTCATTTAAACGCTCAAGGATGGCATGTAACTCTGCAGTAAAGACGAGCTTCTAGAAAAGACTGCCAGATGCAGTTTCCCTTCGTCAGCTGCAAAGCCCACACCATTTTCAGTTTTAAACCCAATCTGTATATTTTGCATTGATCCTTGGGTACTTAAAAATGGCTAAAGAAATCTCTCCTGATTTTCTGCTTCAGATCTCCCCCCTTTTTCCCAATTCCGACCAAATCCGCTCGATTTGATTAGTCGAAGGGGGGGAAATTTGGGGGAATTTCCAACAGCCAGAACCTTGTGAGACGAAAATTAAGCTCTTCCACAAGATTCCTCATTCTCCTACCATACGATCAGCTACCTCAAGGAGGGGTGAAAACCAATCGGATGTGGAGACCCCCGGAATCCTTTTATCTCGTGTAGTAAATCAGGTTATAAAGTCCGGTGTAATAAAAGGGGTGGTTCTCCATCTCAGCTACGGGGACTCCACAGGTGAAGCCTAAAAAGCCCCAGTAGAGATTCTGAGAGCTTCATTATGAACCGAGTCCAACACCAGAGAACAGTGGGATTGCAGACAAATAAGCTTCAATCCATAGTAAAGTTACTACAAATAGCGTCGGTAAAGCCGTAGAACGTTGTGCAGTCTGCACCCCAAGATAAATGTGAAAAACCCCGAAAAATACAAAGGGTTTTTGTACCTTCATTTTAACTTTTTGATGTAGGCCCCCAGTAAGTCTTGAGGCAAAAATTAGCCCCCAAGTACTTCACCTTTTGGGAAAAATTGCGGGGTTTTGCCCCTAAATGGGGGAAGGGAAAAATTTCCCCGTTGGGGAAATGTATACCCAGGTCTTGTTGGAAAAAATTTAAACCCCATGAATGTTGCCCACTGTACAACCTGATTTATTCATCTGATGCGTCCTTGCACATCCTGAAGCTTCCTCCTGAGCAGTACGGAGTAAATCTCCACATACAGATTACATGAGCAGACTTGGAAAACCTTTACAATGTCTTATAGCAATGGCAACAGGGGTCACACTTAAGAAACCCCCTTGGGGGACCCCTTCCAATGATCTTCCGGTTTTAGAAAAACTGTTTCCTCCCCGATTGAATGTTTGATTTTTTAAAATTACTGCCAGTCAACAGCAAAGGTATTAGGGCGAATGCCTTTTTAACTAGAAATATTAAAATTTTTAAAACTTTAAAATCTATCAAAAAATATTTACAAATAAAAATAAATAAAATTAAAAAGCAAAGCAAAAAATTTTATGCTCTTATTCTTTTTAAATACAATTTCCCACTTTTGGTTGGGATGGTAGTCGTCCAACTGCCAAGGTCATTCTAATGTCTCGCATTTTGTTTCTGGAGGTATCCCTCCATTGTTCCCCCCATTTATCACGAAGACAACTTCTGATGCTGGGTTTCAGGTCGGTGGTGGGGGGAAAAAAAACGAGCATCACAACTGAGGGCAGCTCCCTTGGCTTCTTTTTAAACTCGTATTCCCACTGACCCCAATATGCGCTGGCCCCCAAAAAATATTTATTTTTTTACGTGTGACATCAGTGCAAGAATCTAAAACCTCCCTACTCGGGATGGATGAGTTTAAGCTCGTTTGCTTGCAAGGCCTACGAGGGGCACAATATATCAAACAGAAGGGGTTCAAAAGTCTCTAGTCATCTTAACTGCTGAAAGGGATGCATGAACTCTGCAGTGAAGATCGAGGCTGCTAGAGAGGACTGCCAGATGCGTCTTCTTTTGCTCCTGCTGCAAAACCCCCAGCCATTTTCAGTTTGAACCATCTGTATAAATTGCATCTGATCCCGGTATTTAGAAATTTTTCTGAAAAATTTTTCTCTGGGATTTCTGCTTCCGTCTCCCCCCTTTTCCCAATTCCGACAAATCCAGCCCCTTTGATTAGTCCAAGGGGGAAATTTGGGGGAATTCCAACACCCCAAACCTCGAAAGTTTTTTAAAAAGATTTTCCCACAAGTTTTCCTATTCTCCTACCTAGGTCGCTATCTTCAAGGGGGTTGAAAACCCAATCTGAATGTGGGAAATCCTGGAATCCTTTGTAGCTCGGTAAAATCAGGTTCATGTACTCGGTGTAATAAAAGGGGTGGTTCTCCATCTCAGATACAGGGACTCCACAGGTAAAAGCCCTAAAACCCCCCAGTACAGATTCTGAAGCTTATTAGAACCGAGTCAACATCCGTAGAACAGTGGGAATTGCAGAGAATAAGCTTCATTCCTAATCAACTTACTACGAAAAGCGCTCGGTAAAGCCGTAAAGCTTTTGTGCGGTCTCACCCCAAAAAATTTTGGGAAAGAACCCGCAAAATACAAAGTGTTTTTGTACCCTTTATTTTTAACTGTTTGATGTAGGCACCCATGTAACCCTTGAGTAAAAAATTAGACCCAAGTCTTACCTTTTGGACAAATTGGGGGGTTTGCCCCTAAATAGGGGGAAGGAGGAATTTTCCTCGTTTGTGGAAATGCATAGCCAGGGTTTTGCTTGGGGAAAATTTGAACCATGATATGTTTCCACTGTACAACCTGATTTATTGCACCTGCATTGCCCTTTGACTCCTGTAATTTCCCCTGAGCATACAGTGTAAAGTCATCCACATACAGTCACATGAGACAGAATTTGGAAAAACCCTTTACAATGTATTTATAGCAAGGGAAAACGGGTCCGTTAAGACACTCCCTTGTGGGCCCCCTTTCCCAGCTGATCTTCCGGGTTTAGAGAAACTTTTTCCTACCTAAAACTCTAAATTCCTTCAGAAGGAAGCTTTGTATAAAGGTAGGTAATGCCCTTTTAAAACCAATGTCATAAAACTTCATGAGTATGCCATGCTTCCAAGTAGTATCATAAGCTTTTAAAGGGTCAAAGAAGAGCTAAAGTGACGTCGCTGGCGAAGGAATTCTGATACCCCCCTTTTCCATCCTTACAAGTCCATATTGATATGGAGTCAGCACTTTTTTCCTTTTTCTACACCCATGCAACCTGAAGTTGCCATTTTTTATCGTTTGCAGAGCAGTGGTGAGGGAAATTGGTCTGTAATTTCCTGGTGTGGAAGCATCCTTGCCCCCTTAGGAACAGGAATATTATAGCCTCTTTCCATGGGATGGCACTGTACCCTCCCTATAATCCATTTTAATAGGTCCAAAAAGAACTCTGGGGTCTCTCTGGGAAGTGAGATATCATTTGGGAGGGGAAAATCGTCACTTCCCGGGGCAGTTTACGGCAGAGCTGCAAAACAGAGTCCATCCCTTGCGCAAAAAAAAAATTGTATGGGAAATTTGCTGCGTCCTATGAAGAACGACATGGGTGTCGTTTCCGTTCAGCCCCAAGAGTGGGGAATTGAGCAGTGAAGATGCTCCAGAGGGGAAACTCGCCTGGATTTAGCTAGCTATTAGCAACATCTTTTTTTTCTTTAGATTATGCCCTCATCTTCAAAGCAGGTTGTGACAGTGATGTCTCTTTCCAGCGATCTTACACCCTTGTCCCAACCCATGCTAAGGGGGGGCCCCGGGTTTAAACAAGGAAACAACTGTCTCCATGAAGTCCCCTTGGCCTCTTTTAGCATCGCCTGGCCTTGGCTCGGGTCTTTTTTTAATGGGTCAAAGGGTTTCAATGCTGGGGCGTCGTTTCAATGCCTAATGCAGCTTTTTTTTGCTCGACGCTTTTTGGCTTTTTCAGACCCCCTGGTACGGAGGTCGACGGTAATCCCCCTACTTTTTGGGGAAGGATCTTTTGCAGCAAGGTGAATTCGTGATGTGAAGTGATTTAAAAGCACTTTAACACACTGGAAAAACATTTCCGATCCATGCAAACTGCAGTTGATTAAAAAGATTCCGTCCGTTGTTCAAATCGCCATCTCTGCACTCCATTGGCGGAATACCATTCACCTCCTCCAAAATTATTGGAAAAAGGTCGCTTCCCTGTAATCTTCCAAACCCGCCAAATGAAATTTCGTGAATCAGGTAGAAATTTACAGGTTATATTTAATTTTTGGGAAAAGTGTGGGGGTGTCCCCTGTTTAATAAAAAAGATCTACTCTTAGGAGCAAGGACTCCAAGGGCCCCCTCGAGGGTTTTTACAAAAATGTCTCCCCAGGGTGATGCCGACCTTGAAATTTTCCCCGAGTAAAAATGGATGTGGGAACTGCCCAAGAGATCTCAAATCATTTTTTTTTGAGATTTTTTGGAGGGAAGGTAATAATGCAACAGTGTAAGGTCGGTCAATCCTATTCTCACAGCCCTTACCTGCAGTGTTGTCTGCGGTGGGGTGGCCCGGAAAGGAAATCCTGACGTACCATTTCTGCTACTCCCCATGAGGTCCATTGTCCAAAAATCCCATAATGGGCTTGAATTTGGAAAACCCTCAGGAAATCGGATGATTTTCCCCGGTCATAATTCTTTAGGCTACACAAACTGGGTTCCTGAAGCTATCAGTGTTCGTTCTTCCCATTTTGCATGAATTCCCCGACAGTTCCATTGGATTAGGGTATCCAGCTTTAAACTATTTTTTATAAGGTGTTTGGCAGCCATGTGGTCAAGGTTTTTCCCTACACCTTTAGGGGTGTCCCTTTCCAGGTCTTGGAGAGTCTTTTGAGGGGTTGTTTACCCGTGGAACTAGTTTCCCCAGGGTTTTTTGACGGCTCAGGGTTTCTTGCCTGGGGGAAAGAACGGACCTGAGCCTTTTTCTTCAGGGGCTTCTGATAGCAGCAGAGGGCCCCTGTGGATGTGGTGGCAGCTGAGCGTCACCGTGAGACCCCGGACCCTTTCCCGACGGCTTCAAAAATTCCCCCTTGAAATGAGCTTCGAATGATCAGGATTCCCTTTTCCCGGGCAAAGGGCAAACCGGCCCTTTGCTTCAGGGGCATTCTGCCTAGCAGCGCAGGCCCCCGTGGGTAGGTGGCAGCTGGAGCTGTCACCATTGAGGGCCCCTGGGCCCCCCCTGATGGCTCCAAAGACCTTACTTTGGGGGAGGGTCTCCTCAATAGACCCCCTCACTCCCACTCCCTTTTTGGGGGGAATTTACCAGAGCAGTTTCAGCAATTGGGGATGGGTTTTTAAAAAAAGGGAGAGTGTGTGGTGAAAAAGCATTGAGGGCAAGGGTTGGGGGGGATGGGGGGATAGCCAGAACCGAAGCAAAAGGTTTCCGGCAGCAAACAGCACCGGGCACGCGTTTGCCGTGGAAAACTAACTTTCCCTTTTTCTTATTTTCATACTTTTTCCAAATTTGTACCTTTACCTGTTTTAAGAAGCTTTTATGAGTTCTTTGCAGTGGTAAAGCATATTGGACCTGGACAGTTGTCATCTCCTTATGACCTGTCGTACCACACTTTACACAACTCTTGGTTTTCCTTTTCCCTTTAAAAAGGGAAGAGTTGGCTCCCTGCCCATAACCCTTTTGTGGAAGCCCCGCTAGGGTTTTGGGGACATATGGCTTTACCTTGGGTGGTACCATGCAACTTAACCATTCTGGGAAGGACTAACGTGTTAAAAGTTTGAAGAAGAGCTGGGGTTTACTGTTCCAAACCCTTAAAATTTCAAGTTTTACGCCACTAATTAAAATTCCTATTCCTCTAACTTTCTCCTCAGAATACCCCATCAGTCGGGAAAAGACAAATTCCCTTTCACTGATTGAGGGTTTTGTGAGGAGAAAATGAAACTTGAGCCTCAGGAAAGTTCATATCCACGCAGACGGTCACTCTCGTCGGTGACGAAAACCCCAACTTCAGGCTACCCCCGCTGTGGGGGGAGGAGGATCACGTGACTACTTTAATATTTTTCGAGTCTCAAAAAAATCAAAATCCCCTGATTGATACACCATCAAGGTCTTCATAAGGGGACTTACTATATGAAATGCTTTCAATTTTCCGGTAAAAATTTCCTTAGTGGGTCGAGGAGGGGCTTTTCCCCCTTTTTTACCCGGTTTGGGGGCCCCGGGGAAACCCTTACAATTCCCCTTCTTCCCTTTAAAGCTGGGAAAAATTTTTCCCGTGTCGAGTTTTTCATTGACGTGCTGAAAATCGCATGGTACAGTCGTACAAAATAGTGAGGATCTGTGTATGGGGGGGCTGGAAGGTCGTTTGTCTATAATGTATAGAGTGTTGGGCTGAGTTGCTGCCCTGAGGTACTCCCGCGTGCATTAAATGGTGGGGAAACTCATTTAAGAAATTGAATTTTAAACTGCGGTTACAAGGAAACTGCAGACCAACTTTTTTAATCAAATGTGGGAAAATTAAATTTTTTGCACAGTTGTACTTAAGGCCAGCATGCCAGACCCTGTCGAAGGCTCCTAACATCTTTGTGACAAAAACGCTTTATCGTCGGTCTTTGTTGTTGTTTAAAGTAGTTTGTGATGATGTTGAGTGTTCTTGCGTCGAGGCTGCGAGCGAAAGCTGGTTTTTTGTGTGAGAGAAGGTTATGGTTTTCGGGGTACTACCTTATCGAGTTATGATTTTTTCGAAAATTTTGCATGTCTAAAGTAGTTTAATGGGTTTATAAAGGAAACTGCAGCCCCAACTTTTGAATCAAATGGGGAAAAGTTTAATTTTTGAACTGCTTGTACTTCAGGCCGCATGCCAACCGGTCGAAGGCCGTCAACATCTTTTGTGACAAAAAACACTTTATCGCAGGCTTTGTGTTGCTTAAGTAGTTTGTGATGATGTTGAGTGTGTCTTGCGTCGAGGATGCGAGCGAAAGCCGAATTTTTTTTGTGTAAAAGAAGGGTATAATTTTCAGATACCATTTTAGTCGATATTTATGTTTTTTTTTCAAAAATTTTGCTTTATTAAGAAATTTAAATGGGGCAGTAACTCTTTGGGTCAGTATGTTTTTTTGTGGCTTTGAATGAGGGCCCTAAAGCGTCTTAAAGGGAGAAGGAAAAAAAACCGGTACGAGAGAGCCGTTGAAAGGGTCAACAAAGCTTGTAAAGGTTGTCGGGGAGGTAATAAGAGCGCGCGTCCGACTTGAGGAGCCGGGAGCCTTTCAATGAAACCTTTTTATTTTTTGTTTTTACTTCTCCTAGATGAGGGTATAGTTCAAGGGGCGTCCAATCCGACAGATAATTGGCTCTAGGTTTTTTCTACCGTTCCTTGCTCCAGCTATCAATTTCTTGAATTTTACGAGTGAACAGGGGGTGGGGGGTTAAAGTAGAAAACTTTGGCCCAAATGTTTTTAATTTTTTTTAATAACAACCACGGATCTGAAACGTTTTCATTATAATAGAAGGGGAAGAAGGTTAGTTATTACCTTTGGTTTTATAATTTTTGCCAAAATTCCGTGGATTTTAAATTGCTACATTCTTCCCTTTTTACTAAATCTACCCCTATTTTTTTCGGGCGTTTTCGGACTATCGATGACGTGTCTTTTTACAATACAGATTTAATATGTTTAAATTTTTAGTAAAAAAGATTTCGAAAAAAATCAGGAGACATTTTCTCCTTTTAGATGGGTGAAATGATATGCAATTTTATACCCAGGCCGGGGAAGTGCCAGCTAGTTTAGGGGATGGGGCGAAAATTTTTTTTTTTTAAGCCCATCTGTTGTTTGGGAATCAGCTTAAATTTAAAATTTTTTTAAAATTTAATTTAATTTAAACAGTTGCTTTTTTTATACCCAAAACGTCGTTCTTTGTTGAAAATTCTAATTATGATGGATATTGGTCTGAACCAAAGTTCGGACCGGGTTTAGGTGTTTGGTGGTAGGGAATGCTGCCCCGTTCCCAAAAAGAGATCAGGGGGGCCCCTTTCGTCTATTTTGTGTATAGGTGAAGAATTGGGGCCTATGTAGTGGAGCCTTTTTGTTCAAAAAATAGAGGTTGCCTACCGTGGCACTGGAGTACTATGGGGTAGTGTCGTGTGGATAGCGTTGATATCTCCGGCAAGAAGTATTTCGTTTTTATATAAGATGTGGAAAAAAATGGGGCCCTTTTAATAAACTATGATCAATTAATAAAGGGTGGAAGTTATAGGTTTTTTGGGTTGGAAAATGAGGGAAATTTTGGAACTTGTTTTGGGGGAATTGAAATTTTGGAAAAATTTTTTGTTGGGTTTTTTTTAAAAC